>NC_084870.1:6644848-6736055 GCF_951802175.1 Populus nigra | reverse complement strand
TGGGGGCTGACAACTTCTCGTAGATATTTGTTTCTTGATATCTTTCAACCATTGCTTGTCTTCTTATAAAAGACAATATACTTCACTCCTTTTCTTTTCTTTTGAAAATTTGAAGATTTTTCTCATGTTTTCTACGGCAAGCTAGTTGCAACGGATCTGTTACAGCTTTCCAAAGTCATTTTGGATTTTTATTAATATGAAAACTTTCAAGCTGCATTAAAATTAAAATTTTGATACAGTCAGTTGTTTTCGTGATTATTTCCAATGATCAATAATATAATATCACTTAAGTTTACATTGTCACGGATTCTGATTTATTTTTTAATAAAATATATATTTTATTTTGAGATATTTATTATTAAAAAATCCACCATCTCCACTCATATATAACATGCATTAGTATTACTTATTAGTTATCAATAATATAGTGTATTTGTGAAATTCATACCGGTAGCCTATTTAAAAACTGAACTAGTTTAAATTAAAAAAAAAAAAAAAAAAAAAAAACTTAGTTATCTCATTCAAAAACTTGAGTTGAGCAATTAATCTAGTTATTATCTCAGTTAAAACCTGGCTAAATTAGTGAGTTTTTTTATAAAAAAAATTATTAAAAATGATACTATTTTAATTTTTTAAAAAAAAATTAACATCGGCTCAAGTAAATCTAAAGTATTTGTAATCACTTTAAAAATATATATTATTATTTAAAAAATAGTTTGCAATCTATTTATTTTTACGTTTCAAAAATATTTTTGAAAAAATTTAAATTTTTTATTTTTTTATTAACTTCAAATTAATATATTTTTATTATTTTTAAATTTTTATGATACTTCATACATTTGTAACTATAATGATCAGAAACTTCTTCCCAGATTTGTTAATATATTAAATTAAGGGAAGTGGGTTCCTGTGCATTTTAATATCTTTGCATTCTATATTGTCCGAGATAAAATCAATGTTCAAATGTTAATGTTGATATATTTCGTTCTTAGGATCAATTAAAATTCGACTGAAAGGAACATAATCCCTGATCTTCCCTTCTACAGCCTATATGCAGTTGCTAATCGAACATACAAAGAAACAAATTAAACGCTCAAGATTGAAATAACAAGCGATTGCAAATTAGCATTCTCATCGGTACAGCTACAGCATTCAAGAAATCCTGCCACAGAAAACAGGAAAACAGTGGCATAAATGCTTAACCATTGTGCCTCGAAAAGAACTAGCAATTTGAAATGCCTAGCGAGAGCCAAAAGCTGATGATAATTAAATATAAAGATATTGACCATCATTGTCATAAAAGATTTCCCGAGTCTGCCGAGGAAGACCATGCAACGCGTATGTCAATTTCATCCATAAGCAACAATCAAGGTCACCTCTTCATCATACCTCACCTAACATCTGTACTGGACACTGGCAAGCTCGGAAAGAGATACTTGACATCATTTACAGGAGCAAGTTACATTCAAACATTCGACGGAAGCTTGTATTCGAGCATCTCCCTTGTATTTAACCGAATGGAAGGTCCCATTGATGAGCATATATGTGCGCTTTTCCAGTACACTCCCTTTGCACCTGATGGCTTGTTTGCTTCTGCTGATTTCTGCACATTAAGATGGCATGTGATTATTGCTATGAAAACCATCTTGGCATCCGCTTAGCCCAAAAAAATAAGGAAATGCACATATATAAAGTGAAAGGAGGGTCAATTTTGGAACATACTACCGCAGCTAGCAAGTTTACAAGGAGGTCTTCCTCTGAGAAATCTGCTTTCCCGAAAGGTATGTGAACAATCCCAGTTTTATCTGCTCTGTACTCAACTTTCCCCCTTTTGAATTCAGCTATTGCCTGAAATGCATTTATCAATCCATTTCATTAAGCAAGATAATAATCAGTAGCGACCACATCATAAGTGCTACTAAGAATCTGTATAATGAAATAGATTCACTCAATGCATTAAGTTCTACTCTTGTCTGGTGGTACATGCTTAACACTCACAATGGTGATAAGAGTGCAACTACTTTTTATATTTTTGCAGTATTTGGCAAGCTTGTATATGTCCAATTACAGGCTAAATGTAGAATGATTGAGTAAACTCCACTGTATCATTTCTGCTTTGTTTCCAACTTGAAGGTTGAGAAAATGATAAATCCAACTCAGTGGGTGGGGTAGGGGGTTGGGGACGAGGCCATTACCTGAGGTATGTCAGTTGTAACAGTACCAGCTTTTGGATTTGGCATGAGTCCTCGTGGTCCTAGAATCTTACCTAAGCTGGCAACCTGATGCAAGGAACAAAGAGATACAAGTAAATCTCAATGAAAGAAAAAAACTATCCAAAATGATAAATTTTCATTCCACATTCTCAAAACAGATGCATAAGACAATACTATTTGTCTGATCAGTCAAAGTGTACAGCACAAAACCATAATCACATCATAAATTGAAACAGTTCCAAGTGGGAGTGCCTTTTACAAAACTTAGGAGCAACAACCACGATGCATTTTCTAAGCTTAAATCCCCAAACTAAGTAAAATATCCAATCTAACTGTAGTCCATACAACCAAAAAAGACATGTTTCTTGAATATAGCAGAATCAATTGTTGATAAACAGGTATGATAATAAAATCAAATCCAACTGTAAATTCAAAGCTGTCAATGACAACTGACCGGCATGACTTCCACTTGCTAGCAGGTTGTTAGTGATGCTATAAGTGCATCCAAAAATTTTGTAGAGAGAAAATTGTTGCATCCTTCATTAAACAACACATTGTACCCCTACATTAAAAGGCTGCATAATATAACTTAATATCATTTGATGACCCAAGTGACAAACAAATACTTCCCTTTCTATTTTTTTGTCATTGGGGGGATGGGGGGCGCTTGCATGTTGTGGATTGCACATCAAATAGTAATATTAAAAGTACTATAGTTAGGAAAGCATCTCAAAACAAAGATTTGAATATAGGAAGAAAATAAAATGGTTAAAGTTTCAAATTTACCGGTCCCTCAAACATATTTACACAGGATTGAGGAATTGTATCTTACAGATATTAGGAATTCAGTGCACATGCATGGATGCCATTAAATATATTAAACAATGAAAAGATAGCAAAGCAACACCTTAGGCATCATATCCGGAGATGCAATTAATTTATCAAACTGCATAAATCCTCCCTTTATTTGTTGTATCAGGTCCTCACCACCAACCAAATCTGCTCCTGCATTTTTTGCTTCATCGAACTTTTCACCTGCAAATCTCTGCCTCACGTTATGATGATTTCAAGGGGTGGGGGAGGGGGGTTATGATTGGTACAAAAGATAAAAATATTAATTTCACAGTAAAAAACAATATAAAATTGATAATCATCTGGACTTACTCTGGATGAACATACAAGACAGAAAAAAGAGCTAGTTTTTGGTGTGATGTGAAAGAACAAAATTAACTCTTGTTTTCCAGGAGAGAGAGAGAGAGAGAGAGATGGCATGTTCAAGGGACAGATGGTATAACAATCAACTAAAAGCAGAACCCTGGAATAATTAGCAGTCAGCACAAAAGTTGGACATCTGAAACTCCATATTACAATTTCCAGAAATTCAGGATGCTCAAAACTTTCACTGCATGGAAGATATTGTAAAAGCTCGAACTTTCTCTCCTCTCTTCAAAGACCACACCCCCAGCAGTCACCCCTCAAATCTCTTTCTTCCATGGACTCAAGTAACAAAAGTAAAATCATCCTCTTCAACAGGAGTTTGAAAAATCTAAGTTAAATAGACCTGAGAGAAACAATCTTGCATGCTATGGAAATCTACTGAATAGGCAGGATTCAAGTTTTAATAGCATGTGGCACATTTACTAGTTAAGAACCACCGCAACTTAGAGTAGGAAAGTCTACAATCAATACCAAACAAAACCACCAAATAAGTGAAGAAACATTTATTATCACGACAGCGTCCCTGGGGAAGACTTCTTGCCAGATGAGTGTTTCTTCCTTCTTCAGATCATGAAACCATCAAGTATGAAAGAAAAAATTCTAGAAAAGGGAATAACCTCTCCAAACACCAACTACCGCGCAAACCATTCAACAAAATTCCCAGTGAAGCAAAAGCTCCACTGGAACTTCCAGAAACCACCTTTTCCCAACAACTATATGCTCATGTCAATGTCCACCTAAACCCAAAGTTTCCCAAATTTTTATACGGAAGATCACACAACAAGAAAAACTTCCCAAAAGATAATTGACTTAATATTTCACATAAAATTGCAATTGACTTCGATATTTCACATAAATTGGCACTATAGCAGCACAACCACATCCATCACCCAATTACCTTGAAAAGAAGAAAGAAAGAAAACAGAACAGGAACCCGGCACAACCATTCAATCATTTTCCTAATCAGACCTAACACCCATGCTTATCTTCAAGTTTGCACCCGGGAGGAATAACTAAAACTCAAATATCAAACATGTTTAGGGACAGCATACTTTCTTCGAACACTGGCATATATTTGAATCCTATAGATACAGCTACCAATTTTCATATAACAACAGTCCAGTTGTGCATCACAATCCACAGGCTTTGTATTTAAACTCTTTAGTCCAGGCATGCATTAAAATTGTTATGGCTCTTTCAACCAATGACCAATAAATAATTGGAACAACTTTCAGCCTATAATGAACTCAAATGGGATAATCAAATAATACAACAAAAATGTTGTTGCAAGGTTGACCCTCATTTATGTCTGTCTGTGTCTATCATCCCTAGAGTTATTGATCCAGATTGTCTTCTGTAAGATACAACCAATCCACAAACTGATTATTATTTTTTTTGTTGCACATAGTCTCTCCTTAATGTTCATGTTTTCCACAAATTAGAAGATAAAGAACTGACTAACAATAACAGCTTGCTTTCTAATTACACAAACTCATATTTGGTCAAGTCTGAAAATTGAATAGAGCAATTACCTTGGGTGAGCACTGCAACTTTAACAGTTTGTCCTGTTCCCTTGGGCAAATTTACCTATGCAAAACGGTTGATTATGCAAACAGTTGATTAAGCCATGTGTATAACTTTTTATAATCCATGAAAGTTATAACTCACTGTTGCTCTCAGCTGTTGGTCGTTATATTTGGGATCGATGTTAAGACGAAAATGAGCTTCAACACTTTCAACAAACTTTGTGTTTGCTGTTTTCTTTAGCATAGATATTGCTGTCCCCAGGTCGTACTCCTTTTTTGTTTCCCTCAATTTTTGAATTTCCAAGAATCTCTTAGACCTTGTCTGGCATTTCCAATAAAAGGACAGAAAGCTGAATTCTAGCAACATAATAATCTTGAAAAATGACAAAAAGTATGCAATTCAAACTCAAACCAAGTGAATAGTCGGACTATGCCAACTCTATAATCTATTCAACAATTTGTTAGACTAGAGTTCAGTAGAAGCTAAATCCAGTAAAAACCAGTAGTCTCACTTTCTTCAAAGTGAATTACTTCTACTACTAAAAAAAATATTCAAAATAGTAACTAAAACTTAAATCAAAAATCAAAATTCTCAGTCTCTCTTCCAAAGCAATAACTTTTAAGCACAGAACCTGCTAAATTCTTAAACCAAAGCGCAAACCCTCCAAACCCACAAATAAAATCACCCTAAAAAGCCAAAACTCATTGACAAAACATGCAAACAAGAACACACATACTCTGTCTCTCTTTAAAGGCAACGCAGCCTTCCCTTTCTTAGGCTTAGTAGGAGTAACTGTAGCAGTTGCCACACCACCTCCTTCTCCCTCTGTCTCTTCCACCTCCTCACCCACCTCCGCCTCTGCAGCCAAAGCAGCAGCCACAACCACTCTGCAAGGTCTAGACTTTGCCTCTGTTTGGCTATAAAAGTTGATCCTATTGCTTGATTTCCTGTCTGAGATCAATGGGCAGACAGAGAAAATTTGGGGCTTAAAAGAAAGGAGAGAAGGGGTTAGGTCTTGTGGGTGTACTGTGGAGGTGGCGTACGTTAGCATGAAGGAAGATGTTGTACAAGTACATGTTGTTGTCGTTGCCATTGTTGATTTTGTTTAAGCTCTCTGTGCCTACCTCTCTTTAGGGAGTGAAGCTCTGTGCGCTTATCTGCTTAGCTGTCTATCCATAAAATTAAAAAAAAAAAAAAAACGATAAGAGGTTTTTAGGGTATAGTAGACCCCTTTTTTTTTCTTTTTTCTTTTTTCTTTTTTCTTTTTTCTTTTTTGAGTAACACGAAATGATTCTGACTTAATTATTTTTTTTGGAAAGTTTATTATTTTTCTATAATTCATCATAATGCATTTTATAAATATCAAGCCTGTATATATATATATGTGTGTTGTTTTGGTATTTTATTACTTATTTTCTGAAACCATTTTGAAGAAAAAAAATTATGATAAAAAAATAAAAATAACAAGAGTTTCAAGAAAAGATTAAAAGTTATAATTACGTTTGAAAAGTGAGTTTATTATTGATAAGAAATTGAAATTGGTTTAGTTTACTTATTTAAAAAGAGTTAGAACTGATATTATAATCTAGAATTGTACAGTTTAGTTCTATATTAATATAAATCAAGAATTAAAGTAAGGATTTAATTAAACCAAAAAAAATCAATAAGTTGCTTGTTATAATTTTAGTACACGTTGAAAATGAAAAAAATATATAATTATTCTTATGTTTTTTTAATCTAATCTAAATTACTAAATTCAAAATAAATATAAAATTGGAAACATTGAAAGATTATTCAAATCTTTTATTCTTAAAAAAACAATGATTCAAATATTCTACAACCTATCAATTGAAACTTTTGCTACTCCTATAAGTAATTATCATTATTAAAATTTAACAATTATTAGTATGATTTATGAAATTATTTTCAGATTATTTTAATATATTAATATTAAAATAAATTTTAAAAAATAAAAAATATTATTTTAATATATTTTTAAATAAAAATTATTTAAAAAAATCTACTACTTGCACTGTCAAACAAGAAATAACTACTACTTACACTGTCAAACAAGCTATTAACGATGTCTGAAGTCTACTCTCATAGAAAAATAAAACAAAAAATCTCTCGAAATGGCCATTGCCACCTTCTCCACACGCGTCTTCTCTCTTCAGTCACCAACCACCACCAATATCACTGCAACAACTTTGCTACAACCACTCACTGTATTGCCATCCCAACTTCTAAACTCTCTACAACTACTACTCCCTCTCTCACTTGGACCACCACTGGTGGTGGAGGAGATGGGAATGCTGCTGCTGGTGATGCTGGTTCCCGCAACCGGAACGAGGCCATTCTTGCATTGGCAGAGGTACACACATATATAAAAACACACACACACACACACACACACACACATATATATAAATATAAAGATTGCTATGATTTGGTTTGGTGTTTTGAGTTTGACGATTTGCAGTTGGTGATCATTATTAGGCGGGGAGATCGTTAGAGAGCTTGCCGAAGGATTTGGCAGCGGCAATTGAGGCAGGGAGGGTGCTAGGTTCCATTGCTAGCAGGTACTTAGAGCTTGAGAAGTCACCAGTATTTAGGCGGTTGCTTCAATTTGGAGGGTTTAAAGAAAGGCTGCTTGCTGACTAAGGTTGCCATAGAGTGTGGTGTTGGGATCTTTACCAAGGCTAAATCTCTCAAGATTTCATCATGAACCACTACAATTACATATATTCCTTTTCTTCAATTATTTATAACTGGCAAGAATGAATGGAAGTTTCTCATGAGGGGTGCACTGAATTCTGAATGCCTGGTGAGATATATCAATTAGATTGGTTGTTGCTTGTGTAACTAGCAAGTCAACTACTAGAATGGGGTTATCTTTTTTTATTTTTAAAAATGTCTGGTCATCTGATGATTTGTCATGATTCTAAGATCATTTTATTTATGTGCCATGTTTCCAACTAGATATTAGATTATCTCACAATCTTCCTGTTCTGTTTCAATATACATTATGTCTACTGGATTTGTGGGGAATGGTTTTTTAAAATTTTGTTGTTTTTGATAAGCTGTGGGAATCTGATGAGGAGATACATTAAGTGAACGGTATGGACATACGAGTCTTGTATAAACCTTCTTTCTGCTGGTGTTTTGAATCAGCCTGGTATGTTAATTATGACGTGATTGAATTTCTGAAGTTAGAACTAAGATGGTGGCTTGATTTTGTGTGCACCTAATAAATACACTGATAGCACACAATTTATCTGGAGGGATCGTCATTCTAGATTCTAGAGATTATTATGCTGATACTGTAATGCAAATTTTTTTCTGTAATGAGATTTCCAGGCTAATATTTTAGCTTCACTGGTATATGGGGGCCAATCTCAGTATTGACATTAATATTATGACGCCTTAGACTCTTTTGCTTAATAATTTCATGTTTCGAGCTGTTGTGAGCTCAGTTCATGTTCCAAATTGACAATGAAGCTCTATTTGTAAATTATTGTTAGGTGTTCTGCAGACAGTGAGGTATGTGTTGCTCATGGATAATCTTTCTCAATTTTGCTTACTGTTCAGACTGCTGCGGAGCTGGAAAGCAGCAGAGAAAACTTTTCCAAGGAGCTAGATGGCCGATGTTGCAAGGCTGTCAACAGCTAATGTTATTTTCACGTCTCTAGCCTATCAGTGAAACTTTTTTTTCTATATGAATTCTAAAATTAATCATCATACAAATTTTAAATTTTTAATAGTTCTAAAATTTATAAAACTTAAACTGATAATCTTTATAAAATAAATTTAAAATCTAACCAATTAAATTACAATCCTAAAATTTCTATCTATAAAACTTTAATTTTATCGGTGATTGCTACAAATTTGTGCTTGTACTCGTGGGGGAATTGTTGTAAATTTATTTTAAATTATTGTTGAATAATAAATTAATTTCAAAAAACATTTTTGTTTTTAATTTTTACATCTAAATAACTCTTAATTTTTTAAAATTTAATTATTGATTTATGCTAACTAATCAATATAATATTCGATAATAATAAAAATTAGTTCTTATTATTTTTTTAATTAATTAACTTACAAAATTCATTATAAAAAAATAAAAGAAGAGTTTGATACTTATATTTTCAATTATTTTTCATCTTATCGTTTTTTTTATACTTTGATTTTCTTCTCAATTCCAAAATTTATATTCATCTTATTAAAATATATTAGAATTACATAATATTTTATTCGAAAACCTTGTTTAGAAGTGTTTGTAAATTAAGATGGTGATATTATTTAAAAGTTTTTTAACAAGTAAGTATTATTTTTTATTTTAATATATATACACACACACATATACATATTAGGATTTTGAATTAGTATGAATTAAAAATTTAGATATATATTTAGTATGCAAACTGAGAAAAGAAAGATAAAAAAAATAAGAAAATAAGACATCTATAACAAACTAAAACTCAAATGAAGAAATCTATAATACACTTAAAACAAACTTCACAAAACAAATCCAATAATATAATATAAAAAAAATCACTAACAGTAGTCTAAATGGAAAAGTGCCGCTTACAAACTTAGAATATGTTTTTGGAGTGTGATTTCGGTTGTTTTTTAAAGTATTTTTTATGTTGAAATATATTAAAATAATATTTTTTTAATTTTTTTAAAAAAATTATTTTTGAAATCAGCAGCGCATCAAAATAATTAAAAACACACACAAAAAATTAACATTTTTAAAAAATTAATTTTTAAAAAACACGGCTTGTACTGCGTTTCCTAAACGGAGTCTTAGCCATGCCACCATTAAATAAATAGAGAAAGTTGATTGTTGATTATAATGTGAATTTTAATTTAATTTAATGAAATTTTCTTTTGTGATTACTAAAAATAAATTATTTCAAAGTTATATGTTTTGATTGTTATGCATCTATTGCTTTAAGTTGTAATTTACAATAAAATAATTTTACTTGTGTAAAACATCATGGTATATTTTAATTTAATTGATTTTCTTTTACTGAAACATGAGAAGGAACTTAAAAGTAAATCATTTTTTATATTAAAATGCGATTAACACCTAAACAACAAGGAACGTCGCCGTTTACTCAACGTTCAAACTTAAAACGATTGTGCTCGAGAACTCGGAGGGCAAGGTAGTAATTTCAATGGTCTAGGGTTTTATACTATAAATATAGGCTCGAAGCATCAGTCCCCTCTCAGTTGTCTCAAACCCTAGCAGCTCTCAGCAGAGAAACCTTAGAGCATCTTGCCTCTGCAAAAATGGGTAAACAGTCTTTGTCGAATATTTCTACTGTCTTGATCTCTCTCTCTGTCGTCAGTTTTAGAGATGCTAATAATTCAAATTTTTGTATGTTTTGATTAGGGATTTCTCGTGATTCTATGCACAAGAGGAGGGCCACCGGAGGGAAGAAGAAAGCTTGGAGAAAGAAGAGAAAGTAAGACGTTCTTGAACATTATTTTTTATTTCTTTTATCAGAAAAACCGTACTGCTCTACGTGTTTTCCTTTCTGATCTGTGGAAAAGATTTGGTTATCTTGAATCTGGACACAGATAGTTTGAAAATTCTCCTTGACGTCCTGGTTTCATCACTTTGTCTGGGTTCAGACCAGCCACTGTTCTTAAGCTCTAGTACTTGATTTAGCTTAACTAGTCACTTATTGGTGATTATTCCTTGTTTCTATTGCTCCCTTGTTCGCCTGATTTCATATATGAAGGACTTTTTTCCTTCAATCTGGTCAAAATAATTTAATGAAAGTCGACAACCTAAGAGAGAATTGCTGGATCCTCTCTTGCTATTACTCTTTATAAAGGAACTACTTTCTCTTCTTCTCCTTCAATAAAAAGCTGTCGTTTCTTTGGAGATCAATCAATATGGATTTTATTATGTGCTCTGATTGATAGTTTCCTTTGAACTTTAACACCAACGATTGTATCCTTTTGGTGTGTCCAAAGCATTCCTGTGTTCGATTTAATATCTGAATTTGGACTGTGACTGATTACTTTATGTTTTCTTGTGTACCTAATTATGTTCGTGTGTTTTCCCTCTTGAAGGTATGAGCTCGGAAGGCAACCTGCAAGCACTAAGCTGTCTAGCAACAAGACAGTGAGGAGGATTAGGGTTCGAGGAGGAAATGTGAAGTGGCGTGCTTTAAGACTTGATACCGGTAACTACTCATGGGGTAGTGAGGCTGTGACCCGAAAGACCAGGATACTTGATGTGGTGTACAATGCATCCAACAATGAGTTGGTTCGTACTCAGACTTTGGTGAAGAGTGCCATCGTTCAGGTTGATGCTGCACCTTTCAAGCAGTGGTATCTCCAGCACTATGGTGTGGACATTGGTCGCAAGAAGAAAACCACAGCAGCTGCCAAGAAGGAAGGAGAGGTAGGATCTTTACATATAGCATTTGTTTTAATTTTTTTTTCATTGTGTGAAAGTGATGCTTGTAGTGCTGGGCTTAGGTAATTGATTTTCTTACCGTTGATTTATTTATGCAAGTGGAAAAACTAGAATATAGTTTTTAATAGATTTGAACCCATTGTTAGTTTTTCCATGCTGATGTGTTTTTTTGTCACTTATTTCATCTTCCTTCTGTCAGAAAAATACAATCTAATTTTCTGCTTCTATTTGCTAGTTCATGTGAGATTTTTATTGGCTTTGCAACTTATCAAGTTTTTGCTTAATTTCATGAGAATGCGTCACATAGCTAGATTTTTTTAGTACTTACCATATCCATGTGTAAATGTGGGGTCATAATTAGGCTACATTCAGCAATATGAAGAGGTAATGGTGCTTTAAATGTTTTTTGCAGATCACCCATTTATGAATATTTTAATTGCTTTGTAAATTTCTTCTGTCACAATTGGAAAACTTATCAGATTATTTTAGCCTTTTTAGTGTGCGAGCATGGTTTATCTCACTGGTATGTTTTGTTGGTAATTTCACTTTGAAATTGTCCATAAACTTGTATTTTGATTTATAGGAAGGTGAAGCTGCTGCTACCGAGGAGGTGAAGCAGAGCAATCATGTCCAGAGGAAGCTGGAGAAGAGACAACAGGCTCGCAAGCTTGACCCTCATATTGAAGAGCAATTTGGCAGTGGTCGTTTGCTAGCTTCTATTTCATCACGTCCTGGTCAGTGTGGGCGAGCTGATGGGTATGTTACTTCCCCCCCTGTTTATGCATGTTCTTAGTTGTGGTCTTCTAGATTAAGGCATTGCCAAAGAATGTTTGTAAGTTTCATTGTTTTCCTATGGTTGCAGATATATCTTGGAGGGCAAAGAACTGGAGTTTTACATGAAGAAAATACAAAGGAAGAAGGGCAAGGGAGCTGCCTAGAGTTTTGTTATTTGAATTTTATTTTCAGATCAGGCGTCTATATTTTCACCTTATTTTGCTTGAAGTTGGACGTGTAACTTTTGATGAGATAAGAAATTTAACTTGAAGGTAGACCTGTCATTTGAATTTTGAGTAGAATATTCAGGTGGTTCTGGTTTAATTTGGCGTTTTTCACCTCGCATTAAAGATAAATCTCTTGTTTTTGTGTTGAGTTGGATGATGAAGGTTTCTTAGCTGAATCCTATTTCAGACCTGGTGACTAGTCGTTATGAGCTTGCATGAGATTGATCGGTATGATAAGAATGCATGATGCCATACACTTGTAGCCTAGCCGTGTTGAAATGCTTCATTTTTAATGCGATCGACATGTCTAATCAATTTCTTGCTGTAAAATTTGGTTTTGCTAGACAATTGATAGCCTTGAGTAAAAGCTGTTCAGGCCCATCAATGGCTCTACTAAGCAAGTAAGATAGAGATTCTCGAGCTCCTCATTTTTTCAAGTGTTGATCACTCACTCGCCGTGTGGTACTGGTTGAATACGATATAGAATGGAATCAATTCTGAACTTCCTCTATGATATGATATAAAAAAAGATCGTACTGTATTTGTTCTTATAACAAAAATAATATTTTAATATTCATAGGTAAGGGAAATCAATCACAAACAGCATGTTTAAACAGTCACAATAGCAATTTGTCAATTTAGATGCTACAGAAAAACACAGATAATCTACCAAAATGCAAAAATAAAATCTGAGCACTTGTCTTGAGTTTTAACGAATTTTGATTTTTTTTTTAATATTATGAAAAGCAACTTCAAAGACAGCCTTAAATAAAAGCCAGACCTCCCTTGCTCTTAATGGATAATGGAAGAGGGGAGGGGGGAGCCACTCCCCACAGGATAAATGGAAAGAAAAAAGGACCATTAATAAGATAGGAAGAAGAGCTGAGCAAAAACAGAGGGGTAGACCCTCAGACGACCACCGCAAGGGGGGGGGGGGCAGAGTGAGGAAGATAAGAAGAGAGAGAGAGAGAGCCTTCGTTGCAATTATTGATTATATCTGGAACACGAGGGAAAAGAAGAAGAAGGAAATCATCCTCCATGGCTTAGCTTGCGTCGTGGTCAAAGAGTAGGCTTGTTCAATCCATGAACATAAACATGTTTCATTATCTCCTTCCATGAAATTATTTTAGATTTAAGTTCTAATCTTAATATAATGCAGACGCTAAGAGTATCTTTTAATATATATACACACACATACGATGGAATGTAAGAAATCGTCATGTTGCTTGACTAACCTCTTATAAAATCCATCAAAACAGGTTCGAATCCTTCGTTACAAGAAAATTTTATAGTGCTCTAACTATTAATATTTATATTATAAATAGAAAGAGATAAACAGAAAAGAAAAAAAAAAACAGGGTGAATTGGAAAAAAAAAAAACCTCCTCATTGTTTCTGTTTTTACCGTATTTATTTTTTTATATTATAAAGGTGAGTATTCATAATGCTGGTTCGGGAGTTGATTTTAAAGTATTTTTTACTTAAAAATACATTAAATAATATTTTTTAAAAAAATTATTCTCAATACCATCACATTAAAATAATAAAAAACATTAAAAAAATTATTTTAAAATTAAAAAAAAAATACAGTTCAACTACCATTCCAAACCCCGCATAACTTGAAAACATAGAATTTTTCACTAAATAAAGTTACAAAAAAATCTGTTTATACTCGAACCCTCCTCAAAAAAAATATTAAACTATGTGTAGTTAATATTAAACTATTATTATTTATATTATAAATAGAAAGAGATAAACATAAAAGAAAAATAAAATAGGAAAAATTAGAACAACAACTTCTCTCTTTATTATTTCTATTTTTACTGTATTTATTTATTTTTTATATTATAAATGTGAGTACTTATAATGCATATTAGGAGTATTATAAATGTTGATTTTAAAGTGTTTTTTATTTAAAAATATATCAAAATAATATTATTTGTTTTTTAAAAATATATTTTTAACATCAACATTTTAACATGATAAAAAATATTAAAAAAGTAATTTTTAATAGAAGTTTTCGCTAAATAAAAAATCTGTTTATACCAAACCCCGCCCCGCAAAAAAATAAAATTCAGCGATTAAACTACGCGTCGTTAGCAACTATGCCATGTCGGTTTCGGAACAAATTATTTTATCGATCAAGCGGTCAACGAAATGAGGCCGTGGACTAAAACCCTAAAAAGCCATAGAAGAAGAAGCAGCAGCAGAAAGTGAAAAACCGTTAACATCTGCGATGACACAAAAAAACAATCTATTCAAAGGCCAACAGAAGAAGAAAATAGTCCCACCTAATCGCCATGGAAAAATCACTCACATCCGCAAAGGTCAGATTGTTTGCTTCCTTGCAATCTCTAAAACTGTGTTTTTTATTTATTAGTTTCAAGAAAATTAAATAAATAAATCTCTAAATTTTGATTGCAGGGAAGAGATTTGTGAAGCCATCAAATTTTACGAAGGAGATGGATGCTGATAGGGTATGATTGCTCAATTTTGTAAACTGTTACTGCTT
Source organism: Populus nigra (assembly GCF_951802175.1). Lineage (NCBI taxonomy): Eukaryota > Viridiplantae > Streptophyta > Magnoliopsida > Malpighiales > Salicaceae > Populus > Populus nigra. Next base: position 6,721,149 of record NC_084870.1, on the reverse strand, counting down.
GATGATATTGTTAAAAGTCAATTAGCAGATGCTCTGACTTGCATTGGAAATTTTGTATTTCCTTACTGATAGATTACTATATTTATTGATTTGAAAACTAGTGTACCTTGTAAGAGTGAAGCATGTACTACAGATTTGTTTTGTATTCACAACTTCTTTAAAACGCACTTTGATTTATTGAAGATTTTAAAACCCAGATAAACTTTTGTTCTTTGGGTGATAATTATGCGTCTATTACTGATTACCAGCTCTCTTATTATAGTGGGCGCTGAGTATGAGCTGACGCTATAACTGGTCCAGTTTTGTTAGATTTGGTGGCTGGTTCAGCTAGTCACTTTATGCAGTTCTGGAGAAATTTTCTGTGTGTTTTTGTCTTCTGCTTTTTTCTATATAGTTTTTTCCAGCTGCAGAATTTGATTATTGTGGAGATGTAAGGGATGGTTATTTTCCCATACGTGGAGATTATACTGTGCAACTGCTCTTATAGAATCCAAGCCAGTCCTCTGCTCCTTCTTCATCTTTTATTCCTTTTATCTGTTTTTTTTTTAATGAGGATGCGCAAGAATTGCTGAAGACTTTTATGAAGAATCGAAGTTGTAAAAATACTACCGTATCTATTGCTGTAGTTTGCTTTTTGGGTATTGTTTTTTCAAAACCCAATCTGTGATCTTTCTCGGTGCTTTGTTCGGATTATCTTTGTTCATCTAGAGAGTCCTTCCATTCTGTTTTATCAGTTAGGGAAAGGGTGATGCCTAGATTTTGATTGTCTATACTGTTAAATTGACTGTTTTTATCTGTAAATCTTTCTTAATACAACAAAAGGAATTCAAATTATTCAATCAAGGGATTTTTCGTGGATCCGGGGGTAGAATTATACTCTGAAAGATCAAGATTGTAGTTATACATTACCCTTCTGGCCTCCAAGGCGAGATAGCAGATCACTCAACGTCAGTTAATTCTCACATGAGCTTGGATCGTATAAGATCACCCAAAAGTCCTTGTAAGCTGAAGTTAGCCTATATCTGCCTATTTTCTGGTGACTGGCATCACAACCATTGCTGTTATCGTATTATGTAACTGTATGTGTGGTCTATTGTGTGCATGGTGACCTTTTGAATCTTTGTATGGTTCAGTGATTGCTGATCTATGTTATCTTTGATGTGGGCCAGGAGCTAAGCAAGTTCATCAACAACTGTAACGAGATCAAAGCAGCTACTGCTGCGAACAAGGAAGGTGGTCAACTAAGCATTGTCAAACCACCACCAGAACCAGCAAGAGCTGCAAAGAAAGAAACTTGATGCTGCAAAATGTATGCTTTGCTTTATGCCTTTTTCATGTTTAGTTGGGAGGTCTCTCAATCAGTTTTGACAGTATATTAGATTGGATATGAGAGTTTTGCCCGACTTGGATATAAATGGTTGATTCGTTGAATGTAAACCATATTTCCTTGTAGCCCCTATCTATACAAGTTTTGGTAATCAAGTTTTTATCTTCTTTAACTTTTGGTTGAAACTTGAGATGGCTATTTTTCCATTCCAAATGAGAGAGGTAACGAATTTCCATTCAAAGAATCAACGGTCGTCAATCTTCAAGGCGAGGGGAGCCGAGGGAGAGTAATACCTTCGTGTGTAATGGAGTGTTTTCCCAGTATATATTAATTTTGAACAAACAGTGTTCTAGCTGTAATGTTGAACACCCCGTGGGGCGGCTGGGCTTGCCAATTGTTGCTGTCCCATCATTTTCCACTGCAACTGTTTTGAGAGAGACGAGACAGAATTGAGGTGGATCCTAGTCATCCGCATGCATGATGCTATCTCGATTCTCAAGCTTATTCAATCAGACCCACAGACATTAACCACACAGATCGCCCACAAGTTTGTCTGATTAATTGACTGGCTTCAAAAGGTGGAAAAAAGGTGTTGGTTACCCTTTACCAGTATTAGCTTTCTGGCACGTGACTCGTTTTGAATGGCCACATGGTGACCAAGGTTGTCTGAATGGAATAAAACGTGACCCCAACCCATGTCTTCCTTGACCCGTCACGCACCTACGTCGGGGATTTGGGCTCTATGTTATGGCGCCACGAAATAATTTTGACCGTGTTTTTCAAAATTCTTGGAAATCTTTTTATATTTTTATATATATATTAATATCCAAAATAATTTTTTAAAATTTATATATATATTAATAAAAAAACACTTTAAAAAAATTATTACCACGGTACTATAAACAACCTTCCTTTCTGTAGAGTACTTTTTTTATACAATTAAAAAAAACAGTTTTTGTTAAAAGAACCTTTTTTTCTCATTCAAGTCTAATGATTAAAGAACAGGGAGGTGAAAAAATTGTCTTTTAATAATTTTAGAAATAATTTTTTTATTTTCAAAAAAAAAAATTAATAGACAATATTTATTATATTTTAAAACTCGATCTAGAAGTCAACCCGGGACTTGATTCAGGTTACAGTTCGGAAAGATCAATCCGGTTGACCTGATATTAAAAGAAAAGAAAAGAAAAACAACTTTCTTTTGACCGTATTCTTTTTTTATATAAAAAAATAAACAGGATTTTAACCTTATTTTATCCCAGATTGATCTGAGTTTTTAACTGGCTTAGGTCAAGTCAATATTGTTGATCTTTAGGTCATATATATATATATATATATATATATATATATATATATATATATATTGATGGTGACAATAATAAGAAAAATTGAGTAATAATATACTTGGTTGTGAATAGTTTTTAAATATACATGTACAAACTTCATATCAACAAACATGAAGGATTTCATGGGAAAAAATCAGGAAGAAATCCAAGAAGAAAGCATGTTGAAGACTAAGGAAATAAATATTTATTTTAGTGTTTTATGTAAATCTTATATCTTATCTTGATAGTATAAAATTAAAATTAATCCACTCATTTCACTATAAGTACATTTATAATAATCGATTAAAAGAAATAGATAGTTCTAAAAATTCATCTAAGTTGAAACTAATAGATATGAAATTTTGCATTAACCAGATAACCGATTGTTTGTCTGTGACGAGCACATGAGAGTTCTGCAAAAACCAGTCGACTAATTTACTTCACAAATTCGAACCAGTTGACCGTTTCAGCCGCCAGTGAGATTATAATGGCTATAAACACATATATATCTTGCATGATTGTAAAATTAAGAAGTTGATCCGAACCCATATGATATACAAGCTAATTCAAGAGCAAAAACACATAATAATCATCAATCTTTGATTATATTCTAATTGATGTAATTAAAAGCTTCATATTTCAACATAGGAGATTCTCGTACTCAGTATACTCAAACACCTTCAAATTCTTTAAGTGTTATTTTATGAGATACAAAGATATTAGAACTTTGAATTGTATTATGCTTTACAGAGAAAGTTAATTGTAATAGCAAAATCACTCTTGTAAACCTTTAAGAGTTAGGTAAAAAATATTGGCATTGGTGGAAAAATATCTTCAAGTGGTATAAAAATATTGGTGTGAATTTATCAAGTGGCAATTTTACTCTTGAATTTGGACCAATAAAGGAATACAATATTCAATACCAGTTTGGTACTTGAGATGTAAATATAGGCTTGTCGAACCACGCTAAAATCAAGCTAGCAAATTCTTTCCCTGACCTATTTGTTTTAAGCAATTTAATTATGGTGTTGGTTATTGTGTTTAACTGAGTTAAATTGTATTATTTGCTAATATTAATGTAACACTTAATTCACTCCCTTGGATGTTATCGTTGCCTTAATCATAAAACAGAAAATCCTTCATCTGTTTTTTTTAAAACTTGAATCAAATTAGACCCCAGATTGACTTGAAACGGGTCAATCTATCAGGCCAATCTTGGTTTTGTAACTAGAGTTATTATAATATTGTTAATTTCAACACTCAATATAAATTAAAATAAAAAATAATATCTAATTATTTTTAAAATATAAAAGTTTGAGAACAATATATATTAAGAGTAAAATAAACTTTTTATGTTTTTAAACATTATTAATTATCAATCATAACCAAACATAATATATATCAACAATCACTATATCTTATACATCACAATCAAATATAATTTTATATATATATTCTTTTCTACCTTATCTTTAATGTTTCCATCGTCCATTTTATCCGAAATAATATTCAAACGATATCTAAGTATTGTACCCTTCCTTAAGTTTTTTTTTTTACCTTATTCGCTACAAGTGAAGCTCATGTCAGCCAAAAAAATAATAGTACCAAACAGCACAGTTAATTTAGAGAGAGAGAGAGAGAGAGAGAGGAAGCTAACTTATTAGTGTATTATTATTACACAACACGACAAGGTACATAACAGTATCTGGTTGGATTATGCCTCTCCTTCTCCTTCTCGGAAGTCAACACCCACCGTCCTTCGCTCTCATCATCAACACTGCCATCACAAAGAAATCTAAGCCGTTGATCACATTACCAAACCCCGCATCCATAACCTACGATGTATATACTCAGTACAAACCTCAGTACACGTGCCCTATCGATTCATGACACACCTAAGTACCTAACTATTAAGCAGTTCCCCTCCCATTGGCGCGTGTATTACACTATATCAAAAGGCACGTGTTGTTTCTGCAATATTCCGAGACTATTTGACCCTCTGGGTACCCGTTAATTATACAGAAGTAGCTTCGAATAATCTAGATTCGAGCTGAGCAGAACTATAAAGATGACAAAGCTCTCTTATCAAACTACAGCAGCCTCGTGTCAGTTGATTTATGTGTGCTCGGTCGTCAATATTCTGAGATTATGCGGTAATATAATAAAAGTATGTCCTCAAAATTACAGGGGAAAAAAAAGGAAAATAAAAAAGACATAGCAGCATCGCCACCATATATCACCTACCTAAAAAGACAGCCATGATCACCACAATATATCCATCAACATATTTTATACATACATACATCACCACACCATAGCAGCCGCCACCGGGAAGCTGACGTCACCACCACCACCATTATGGGTGCTGCAGAACCTGTAAGACAGGATACCGCAATTACTTTCTATAACTTCACGTTTTATTTTTTCTTTTTAAATTTTTACTTGGTTGGTGTCTTGTTTGAGTTGCTCACGGTTTCAGGATTTTTATTCTTCTTAGGTGGTAGAGAGAGAGAGTGAGAGGAGAGAGGAGGAGGAGGAGGAGGAGGAGGGGAATGAGAGGAAAGAAGAGGGGGGAGATGTGGAGAAAGGAGAAGTGTTGGGTGTCCAAGAAAAGGTGATAGACAGCAGTAACTTTGATGTGAATAACCAGTTTGGAGGTTCTCATGCGGCAATGATGCAAAGGTTGAACCCAACAAACCCTTTGAGGATTGTCATCGGTGGTTCTTCCAGAATGCCCACTCCTTCTCCTTCTCAGACTTCTCTGCCTCGTTCTGCACCAATCCCACAAGTAAGTTAATTTCTTGCTCTTCACAGTTACTACTCATGTACAAGATAGCTTCAGCTCCTTTTTCTTTCTTTCTTTTTTTGTTTTAAAGTTTTGATTTTTAGTTTTTTGAAGGTTTTTGCTTTCTGAATTTAGCAGTGATTACTAAACTCGGTTGATTATGAAGAAATCTTGAACATTTTTCCTTCTCCTTCTCAGGCTTCTCTGCCTCGTTCTGCACCAATCCCACAAGTAAGTTAATTTCTTGCTCCTCACAGTTACTACTCATGTACAAGATAGCTTCAGCTCCTTTTTCTTTTTTCTTTTTTTGTTTTAAAGTTTTGATTTTTAGTTTTTTGAAGGTTTTTGCTTTCTGAATTTAGCAGTGATTACTAAACTCGGTTGATTATGAAGAAATCTTGAACATTTTTTACCAGATATTTTTCTAAGTTTTGGTCTGTGTTAGTCAAACTGTTTTTTTTAAAAGCAATTAATTTGAACTTTATTAGTATGTTTATAGGATATAGAAAGGGCTTCATAAATTCTTTATTGTTTTTCAAGTCAGTTATATAAATTTAACAAGAAAGTAGTTATATGCGCCCCCCCCCCCCCCCCCCCAAGCAAAAAATAGAACTTTTGCTGATTTTTGAAGTTATTGATCTGAAATATTTTTGGGTTTCTCGCTTTGTGACCAGCCATCACAAACAACATTGAATTCAAGAAGATACACCAACAAAATATCTCTGTTTCTGTTTGTCTTTCACATGGTTGCCGCTGTTGGGCTAGTATCTTTCCTTATATTCAAGGGAATTCAAGGACTAATAGAAGCTTCAGAAAGTGTTAAAAGGAAAGAGAGGAGGATATTGAAGTTTTACCTCCCACAAGTTGAAACAGCATCTCTATTAAGCATTACTCTTGCGTTTGTATGGCAAAAGGCAGTTAGACAATGGCCCAGGATCATGGTTCCCTTCATATTGTGGAGCTCTTTTTTCTTGTCGTTATCGGCCGGAATTCTTTTAATTTGCTTCCAAAGGGCTTCTACCGATGGTGTTGGAGTTTGTCTTATTGCTTTCGCAATCGGCAATGGCTTATATGCTTGTTGGGTTACCCAGAGAATTGGATTTTGCACCGAGATTTTGATTAAATCGCTTGAACCGGTTCCAAAATTCGGTGATTTGAACCAACCCACTTATTGGATGCTTGTAGTTGGATTCTTGTGGATGTCTTTGTGGATTTTAGCTGTAATTGGAGCCATGAATTTCTACTTTACTCCTTTGGTAATTATTGTATTGGTTTTAAGCTTGGCTTGGACTGCAGAAGTTATGAGGAACATCGTTAATTTGACTGTGAGTAGGGTGATTGCTCTATATTATCTTCGAGGAATGCAATCTATCCCTCAGAATTGTTTCCAAAGAGCTTTTACTCAGAACCTTGGAAGTGCTTGTTTGGGGTCTCTTTTTGTGCCTACTATTGAAGCACTGAGAGTTGTTGTTCGGGGTTTGAATTTGCTAGAGGGAGAGGATGAATTCATGTTTTCTTGTGCTCATTGCTGTCTTAATGTTATGCAGTCTATCTTCAGATATGGCAACGGCTGGGCCTTTGTACAGGTAATATCTCTTTTAAAACTTCACCCCAACAAATTTACTTACCGTTTGCTTTGTTTCTTGTAAGAAATCCTAAAATGGGCGCTCTGCTCGAGTTGAAGCACATGTATATAATCTGGCATTGCAGGCAAATCAGTTTTGAAAAGTTATTGCTTAGTTCAGGAACATTTTTTTGTTGCCTTTTTCTGATAGCCGAGTTACCCGTCTTTTGCCTGAGTTATCATCTCCACTGTTTATTGTGGTCCGATTCACATCATCTATAAAACTCCATTCTTAGTATGGCCATCTCAGATCGATTGATCGTCTAAACCTTTGTGGCAGGTAGCAACATATGGAAAAGGATTTGTGCAGGCGTCACAAGACACCTGGCAACTATTTGTAAGACAAGGAATGGAATCCATTGTCGACTCTGACATAACCAGCTCGATTTGCTTCCTCACAGGTGTATGCAGTGGATCCATTTGCGTTATTGTTGTGGCTGCCTGGACTGCCAGAGTGCATCAAACCTTCACTGCTACTCTCTCGCTCCTGTCCTTTTTCATTGGATACCTCATGGTTGGTAGCTCTTATTTGCAAATTCTATACTTTATTTACTCGACCTTGTGTTCATATCATGTGATCAACTTGGACATTCTATAATCTATACCAAAGAATCTTTTTTCAACCAACAAGTTGATTAACATAATTCATTGTTTAATTTGATGTGTCAGACCAGGATTGCCATGGCAGTGCCGCATGCCTGTGTGAGCTGTTACTATGTTTGCTACGCAGAAAATCCTAGTAACATATTGTTTGATAAAACCATCCAGGATCATCAAATGACGATGGCCGATCGCGGTGTTGCTGCGGCCACGCCTCGAGTGCCCCGTAGATTTTCAGCAGCTGAGGCATGATATCTTCCCCAAGAAGTTAAGGAATTTTGTGGTCACAGCCTGATCGCATACTTTCAGAGATGTACCATTCCCTTGGTCACTTTCAGGGGTTGGGGGTCCAAGGACTTGGCTCGAGCCAGTTAAACTTGAGGTGATTTGTCGACTTGAATGGCTGAGGTGCCCGTGCCCGTGCTGGTGCCGGTGCTGATGAATCTGAAAGCTCAAATACTCTTTTATTGGGTGTTCCTGAATTGTGGAGAGCCCACTGGGATTCCAAATCAACAAGGCTACCAATGAAAATTGTCTTCTTGGTCTTGTCCTTTGCATATACTTTTAGGATATTCCATGGAAGTAATAATTGATAAAAGCTTCACCATTATTTAATCACTAATTACTTCTCTCTCTATATGCTAAAACAACCCATTACTGCTTATTTTAGATGTGGTATTAAATGTTTATTAATCTTTCAATATAAACTTGTAACTTGTAAGAAACCTCCTTGAGGAATGATTGACAACTCTTTTTGAAAGTGATACAACTGTCATAGAATTTGTTTTTTTTTTACACTGGTTCTTATTTAAAAATATATTAAAATAATATTTTTTTAATTTTTAAAAATTTAATTTTAACAGTGATGCATCAAAACAGATTGAAAATATAAAAAAATAATTTAAATCTATTAAAAATCGAAGACTTTTAAAAGCGCTCCTCCACGCACACCACCGTGTCAAGATTAAAATATGGTGGTGGCTTAACTAAAATAATGCTTCCAACAGGCAGCGTGTTTGGTTCCTCTTCCTTAAAATATTACAAAAACTTGTCAAAAGGAGAAAAAAGAGGTACGAAGAGCTGGCAAACTTGATAGGTTTTTGACCCTGTTTGGTTTGAAGATTGATTTTAGTTTTTTTTTTTGTTTGGAACTCGCATAAAAATATATATATTTTTAATTTTTAAAGATATATTTTGTGCTTTAAAAAAATTATATCTTTGAAAAAAAGTCATTATACCTCTAACCCAAACACACTTACAAGTATGTAGTAAGTGTTTATTGTTTCATGAATTTTTTTATTTTTTTCTATTTTTAAATTATTTTAATATATTAATATCAAAAACAAATTTAAAAAAATAAAATAAATATTTTAATATATTTTTGAACAAAATACACTTTAAAAGTAACATCTATTATTATTACAATTTACAAACACTCTTTAGACCTTCTCAATTTATTATAATAAACTACATAGTAGACTAGTCTTGGTGTCAGCATATTACCACAAGGCTCGACTATTATTTTTGTGCAAAAAATAATGTTAGGCTATTGCAAGAATGTTTTAAAAAATATATGTAACTCGGGTTATAAATCCGATTAAGTTAAATAAGTAGACTCTATTTCAATTAAATGGAAAAAGAAATTGATAGTAGATTAATCAAATCTAAAAAGAAAGAAAATTAGAATAACTTGAAAAAATTAATTAAATGAAACAAACTATGTATCTCAATTCACGAGCCAGTCAACATGGAAAAATAAAATGGAGTAAAAAAATGACATAAAAAATTGATCCTGGTTAACCTAGGTTAGGATCATAAACTTGTAATCCTAGTAATGAAGGCCAAGTCAACCCAAGATATCTTATCAAATTCAAGGCCCAAATCATGAGATCGTAATAACTCGATAAAAAATAAAGAGAATTATAAAGGCTTTTAAAAAAAATCATGTTAACTTTTCAAATCTGTAACCCAAGTCACTAGACCCGAAACATCTTGTATAGAAAAACCAAGAAGTTTAATTCCTGCTCAATTAAATATTGAAGGATGAAATTGAAAAAAGAATTATCTTTATTCAAAATGATTAAAAAAATATAAAATAAAAGAATAAAATCAAAATTAAAATTAAAAATAATTTTTTATATTTGATTGAATAGTGGAATTGAAGAGAAAAATCAATTTAGCAAAAAACCCCCAAAAATCAAAACAATAAGGATTAAAATTGGCATAAAAATAAATATAAAAATTATTAGATGGTGAAATTAAAAGGAATAATCACTTTTACAAGATGATTAAGAAAAAAAATTAAAAATTAAAACAATGAGGATCAAATTGAAAAACATAATATCATCAATTTAGATTGAATGATGAAATTAAAAACTAATAAGACTTTTACAAAATAAACAAGGAAAAAAATAGAAATCAAAAGCAAAATAACTAAATTAAAAATATAATATTTAATAAATTATAATTAAACGATGAAATTAAAAATAAATAAAATTTATATAAAAAAACCATAACGAAACAAAATTCAAACTGTAATATTTTAAAGAAAGAAAAAAAAAAGTTTATGAATGACCAATTAGACCTCTAACACCGACACGAATAACTCCACACGAAGAAAACGGGGTGATGGTACCAAAAATATCAAACCCAACAAATCAGATAAAAAAAATTCAACACTTGACAACACATGGATAATTAGTTTTTTAATATTTTACAGATCAAATATTCTACAACAATAGTTCAAGATTTGACAATTAAGTAATCAACTTTGAAGTCCAAAAACATTAATCGGTGTTGAAGCCACACTGTTTGCAAGTTATAAGATAAGAGAGAAGAAAAGAGACGGCCAAGGAATTTCTTTGTCAACAAGCCTTTGCTTGTTCTAGCAAATCTGAAATGGATAAATCTCCTGTCACTTTTCTTTTCAAAACCAGGAAACCCCATTGATGACTTCTCAGTAGACGCGACGACTCCTCTCTCTCTCTCTCTCTCTCTTCCATGACCAAGCGTAACGTGTATTCTATAAACTTCGTATAGAAATATATCTCTAGTCTTTGTAGCTTTACACGACGCTCATAAGCGACGGCGGATGCAATACATTATCAAGAAACCCAGTACAGAATATGACAGCCATCAAACAGGAGGGGCAGGCCACTGTTCTCAATTAGTGACCATTCCTGTTCATACAATGACAAGAGAGTTGTAGGGTAGATTAGAGACTAGGATTCTGGCTTCCCTTTCTCTCGCGTGCTTCTTTTTTTTCCTTCTTTTTTTGTCAACAAGCCTCCAGCACCATCCCTTGAATTCCACCGGCCCTGCAAAAACATTTCCTTTCCTTCATGTAATTAGATAAAAAGAAATCGGACAGTTTTTTTCTTTAAAATATATTAGCATTGTGAGTGGATTAGGTAGAGTTTCTTTCTGGGACTCTTTATTCGGTCAGTTGATCACATTATTTACGAAAACTATAATGCTATGGATAAGATTTTTTTTTCAATTTGTTGCCTGATCCTAGCAACTTAACCTGGAAGAGTTTCCAGAAGAGAGCCTGGTCAACTCACCGAGCCATTCTTGCCCTCTCTTATTCCTGGACAACATCACAATAGAATCATTATTTTATGAACTTTGAGAATTTGATAGAGACACCGGATCCGAGATATTTTTTATACAGAGAGCAACCTACATCATTGAGATATTGAACTTTAATTTATATTTTAGTGTAATTTATATAATTTTTTAGGTGAGATTTATTAATTAGATTTTATTTGTTAAGTATTAAGATATTGAATTTTAACTTATATTTTAGTTTAATTTATATGAATTTTTAATTAAAATTTGTTAATTAGACTTTATTTGTGAGGTTTCATTTAATTATTATTAAATATTTTATTTAATATATTATAAATCCAATCATTTGTTCTAGTTAGAGTTTTAGTATTTATATTTTTCTAAATGTTAGATAGTTTTTTTATGAATAGAAGAAAAATTACAGACTTTTATATTTTTTAAACCCCCATTCTTCTCTTTGCTTTTAATTCTTAACTTTTTCTCTTAAAACTTTTTTATTTAATTTTTTGAGTTCATTATTCCGCATGAGAATTCTTTATTTTGGCGTGCATAACTAGCCATTTTGTGACGAGAGATGTCCACGGTTTCTGCCCTTTGAAGGTGCGAGTAAAAGGAATTCTGAGGACTACTGTAATTGAATTGCCAATTCGCACTCTCCCAAGTTTCATTAACAACCTACAGGTGCTATGCATATAATGCTCATCCTTTTCTTGTCCCGGTGTGTCCTTAAAGAGGAGGAAGTTTTTGTCACGCCATGAAAGACGGTAGCAAGCTTTCAGAGTTTTCACCATCAACTTGAACACGAATTTTTCCAGAGTAGATTTTGACAATCAACCACCCATGCTCGCTTTCGCTGCTAAAGTAGGCAACAACTCCCTGTAATAATAACTGAGGGGATAAAAAAAAAAAAAAAAAAAAAAAAAAAAAAAAAAAATAACTGAGGGGATAATTCTGCAGATAAGCCCTCGTTGGTAACTCTGCGCAGAGACGTTCCAAGCCCTCTAAGCCTTAAGATTATTAATGCGCGAGTTAACAGGCCTGAGGATCACACCAACCATAACTTTCGAGTCCAGTTCTTGCTATCAGAAATAGTAGGGCATCTTTCACTTCGTGTTCTTGTATTTGGAGTTTAATCTCAAGTTTCAACCTAGCTCAACTACACTGGTACAGTAGCCACCTTTGAACAGCAGAAGCTGCACATTAACTTCTACTAATAACCACATTACTTTGGTGTCACAGCAACCCTATCACTCAACGCTACCACATTGAGACGCGTTTCAAACTCTAGAAGAGCATCCATACCCTCACGAGTCACAGCAGCCTTTGTCTTTAGTTGAATCCATTTCTTGCTACACAATGACATTTAACTTCATTTACCTTAGAAAAATAAAAAAGAAAAAAACCATTTTACTTTGTTTTCTCTGGCATTTGGCGGCCTTGAGTTGAGGTGGAGCTTCCACCTAGCACAGCTACCTTATTGCAGCTCCTAAATAACAGAAGCCATATCCAAATGCAAGCTTTCTGCAGCAATCAATCCTCTACGGAAATCGGCATCTATGATACCTTTGAAGCAAAAAAAAAACCTTAAAGACAAACAAATCCAGAGGCATGGTACACAGAAAAACACTAGTCTTATTCGTCTGAGTATCTGCAGAAAGAGAAGCAACTTTACCACGCTTCAAAATATCATTAAGCTCAGGTTACCATCATATCATAGTCGTACATAGTGGGTGAATGCACAAGCATACTAGTCAGAGAGACATAGAGGTCTTGACAAAATCTAAAAAGCATCACAAGTTTCCAACTATTATTTCATCTCGAGTAACTTGGATGAAATGATTTGTGATAAACAGAAACCAAACTATCAGTCAGTTTGCAATTTTTGGGATGTCAAACAAATGGGATGGGAAGTGTAAATACTGTATACTTATAGCAGATGTACAATTGATAGTGAATGGTAGCGTCAGTAGAATTTCAAAATTGGCACAAAAAAAATCTAGAGAAGAAGGTGCAAATACCATTACTCGGCATATATCGAAGAAGCAGTAAGTAGAAATAGCAATGCAACTCCCAGTCTTCTAGTGCATTATTATCACAGCTAAACAAACAATCTATAATACTCGATACAGACAAACAGTATTCTAACATAACTAAAAAGTATAACACTCACTTCTCCAACTAGTCAGTGACCATTCACCGTCAACCCGTTTTTGATTCTGCCTTGGTGCCAGCTTTTGCCTCTGATTTCAATTCTGGTCGAGCTTCCATGGGCCTGACACCACCTGAACAACACCCACCACCATGGTGGTGGTGGTGGTGACCATGATGATGACTCTGCTTTCCCTTCAGCTGCTTCCTCATATCATATGCATCCTCCCCATCTGCATAATACTTTGCTTCCACATCATGGATCTTATAGCCTAATGTTTCTGTATACAGATTGAAAGCTGCGCGATTACTCTTCCTCACATGCAGAGACACATACTCTGCTCCAAATACCTGTTCCACAAACTCAATCAATAAGAAACGTGGCCAAAATGTAAAACGCAAATTTATGACTAAATTAATATAAATCTAATCACTAAAGATTGCCTTATATCTAAAATAAAAATCAAATATGATAAAATGTCCTCTTAAAATCGATATAGTTCCATTAGATTCCAATAAATTACAGCCATTTTGATAACCAGATAAAACATATAAAAAAAATAATATCTATCAATGTATCCACCCATTCAATTAGATTCCACAATACTTCAAGAATCTACATAAAACAGACAAAAAAATCACTACACATTCCAAGAACCAAAAAAACCCTTATTCTCAAAATTGATGCTTTTCATTCAGCAATTCAAAAGGAAATACAACCTAATCACTCAAATCCCTGAAATTCCAAGTGCAAAAAACAAAAAGATGTCGAAATTCAAGAAAGAAAAGGCTGAATCCTTAGACCTGTTCCATGGCGGTTTGGGCGGCGTTCATGAGCTTGGTAGCGAGGCCAAGCTTACGGTGAGTACGAAGGACAGCGAGAGAAGTGATATGACCATGACACTCGTTCGATTCTTCTTCCATTTTGGCCAAAACGTAACCGACAATTCGGCCGTTGTAATCTTCAGCGACATAGAGGAGATGCGGCCAAGAGAGGATGTGGTAAAAGTAATATTTCATCTGGTAATTTTCGGGCAAGCATAGCAAGTTGCATGCTTGCATCGCCAACAAGTCGTCTATGGTCGCCTTCCTTATGCACACCATGCTGGAGGAGATTCAGACGTCGTTAGGGTTTCGGTTTTTGCCTTGTCTGCAGGAAATGAGAAAAAAACTAGTGCAAGGGAAGCTTAAAAGGTTAATTGATTAATTAATTAGATTTGGAATTTTTAGTTTGGGATCATATCAAATTGGGCTTGGGCTTTTATTTTTATTAGATGAGTGGAAATACATATGATTTACCTGCTATTTTAAATAAAATCTTAGTAAGTAAATAAATAAATTAGAAAGTGCAGGCTTTTCCTTGGAGTTACATACCATCATCATTATTGTTTTTTTTTTTTAAAAAAAATATATATATATATATATATTAAAAAAATATTTTTTAATTTTATTTATTTATTTTTAACATCAATATATCAAAATAATTTAAAAATACTAAAAACAATAAAAAATTCAAATTGTTATTAAATGATGTTACAAACACTCTAACTAGTCAAAGGCATGCGCTGAATAACTTTAATTTCCAGATCAAAATACTTACAACACAAATCATCCTCGAAAACATTTAAGTTTTGAAACTGTTGGCCGGGAGGCATCCCCATCACTTTGGGATTTACCGGCAAGAAATTACTTGGACATACAAGAAAATTGCTCAAGAGTTGGCAAAGTAATTCATTTGCATCACTCAACTTTCCAGGACAGTCAACCTCCACATAAGCAAGCATTTCGTTCTTTTGATGAGAAGCTGCTGGACAAAACGAGAGAATAATGATGGATCACAGAGCCCGGATTGCCTTGACCATTTCCATTCACAGCATCAACACCCTTCTTCTTCTTCTTCTTCTGTCACTTTTTGTTTAGCATTCATGTGAAGGCACTGTAGAATCATTCTTTGTCATTATCATTTGTCTGACTATACTGCTAGTTTAGTTCCCTCAAATTGTTGAATTTCCACATTCTGATGTTCTTGATGTTGTGTGTCGTGATGACCTTCTGCATCCCAACAGCCAAGCATGTGATAGGAGGTCGAACAGTTTTAGGGATTCTGTCAATGTTGTAGTCATAAGGAAGCCTCTTTCCTATCTTCCTTTCTATTACTCCATGAGTATACCCAGAACTTGTCGAGGTGCCATGGTCCATGACATAGCTTGAAAGGACTTCTCCAGTGTTCTGATCTAAAATACGCAGCACGCCGTCAATTCCACCAACTACCAGTGTTGAAGTGTCGCTACGCATGTGTTGCAAAGAATATACAACATTTGGACTCACCCGTGTTTTCCAAAGTTGTCTCATAGTCCTATAAGATAACAAAAAAAAAAGGAAAAAGAAAAGGCTCATCAGTTGTAAGTGATGGAAGGACACATAAAACTAAACAAAAACTGCAGGGCCCTTAGGACATGATGACAAGAGGACTGGAAACAAGGAGAAAGAATAAGGTCATGTTACATTACTTCTAATAAATTCTCACATATACTGGTAGAGAATTCCAACGCATCCATATGGTGGCTTTTAATTAAAGCCAGCTCAATTTAGCGAATAAATTAAACAACATGCCAAAACCAACATAGCATGCAACAGATAAGGAGGGTTAGAATACATCTACGTTCATATATACATACAGAGAGAAGAGTATCGATCCGTCACACGGCCACCAGAAGTTCAGTATGGTTTATTAAGTTGAATGCTAAATAGTTAGAAAACTATCTTAACTCTGGCCACTATGTCCCTTTGCATGGGCTGAGCAAGTAGGAGGGGTATCAAGGATACAAATGCTTGGTGTTCCCCATCTTTTGCTAGCATCATTGATCAATTGTCTTCTCACACAACAATTGTGCTTTTTTGGGCATAGTAGTACAAGTTAACGTTGCTAATATAAAATACCATCATAACATATTTGGGCAACAACAGAGAATGAGTGTGATTTGTTTACCTAAGGTCCCAACAAGAAGCATATCCAGCAGTAGTTCCAGCAAACACTTGATGAGAAACAGGGTTGAAACACAAACTCTTTATGCCTGTCAGAAGAAGTTGAATCAGAATAACACAATGTCAATGGGATGCCCAGAGGCCAATCTACTGTTTCTCACCCTGGCAGAAAACACAAAATGCACTAACACTCTAAAACTGTATGCTACCATTAGTGCAACATTACAATAAAAGAAAAATTGTTAAGAATACAAAATGCATGACCAGAATCCAAATTTACTCAGAAAAACGGAGCCCATACATTACAAACCTGTGGAATCAGTGGGTCTCAGTGTAGCCACCCTCTGGTCAGATGAAAGACCAGATATTGTGATTCTTCCTAGAGAGGAACCACTAATAATTAATTGATCTTCACTTAAAGATAAACAAGTCACAGGTTCAGCGTGCATCCTGCAAAGAGGAGATTAAAATATAAGAAAATGCAAGAGATCATTGTTCCAAAAAAACAAACCACAGAAAAATGGGCACGGTCATGGCTAACTGCTCAAGAATGACCTAAGCCTACCCACTGGAATTTCAAGGAGTAATGGAAACAAAGAGAAGAAAACAGGAAAAAAAATAATTCCCTGCACATACCTAACGATTCGAGAACATTTCTTACTGTACATGTCAAACACACGAGCTGTCCCGTCTTCGCATCCAACCACAGCCTCTGGATCAAAGTAACTTTAAGGAGAGAAGGGACCAAATTACTTTTTCCACCCACACAAATAAAAAAGAAAGAAAGCTTTCATTCTAAAACATTCAAGCAAACCAGCTTGCCATCACCTAAATGGAATTGCAAAGATGAAATAAAAGAACATTTAAGGAGAAATAATAAATGATACATTCATTAATTAAATGGAAATTTGTGATCAAATTAGTACAATATTGTGCTATTACACTTGTCTATGATTGGGATTGGAATTACTATGAGCAACAAGGATGTCAAAAAAGAACAGAAAAGAGAACATCCAATGCACTCTCGCTTTCTATAAAAGAGGATAGCTGTTATACGAACAGTGCACTTCTCACCTAAGGTAAACTTGTTAACTCATACCCAGTAACTAAAGGAGAATTTGAAATGAAACAAGAAATCGGTATAAGTTGACCTACATACCGCATGCATGAACCCTTAATGAATTGGCCTTCACGTGAGGGAAATATACTTCTCTGCCCATTGCGCCTCCATATGCATATTCGTGTACCAACCAAACCAACAATCTAAAATATAATTGAAGATGTTCAGAAGATGTTTATCCAGTTGTGAATGTTGAATCATGATTTGTTTTTGTAATCAGTATCATTTATAAATATGCAAAACAAAGGTGTATTAACAGATGGTATCCATCACTACTATCCGGTGAACTATGTCAATATAAGGAATGACTGCCTTTTTCTTCAGTGTCATGCACTTGAATAAAAACAGGTTGGGCAAATCAGGTTCCATAAACATAAGATACTTGAAGGAATTACACGCTTCTACAAGTTACCTTGCTCTCATCAAAATCAAAGTCAACCAGAGATACTCCATCTGGAATGGAATATTCTTCTATGCATTTGTAGCTTTCTAGTGACCAGAGACGCATAACCTGGTATCATTGCTATGCAAAATGTTAGCAAAATTGACTAGTGCAGCAGCATCCCCTATTCAGGAAAACAAGGAATGGGCACCACATGAATGATGACAACAAAATAAAATTTTTAGAAATGTGCATCCAGTCAATCATTTAAGACATGAAAAATGAAATATTGAACTTCGCATGCTCTTTGAAGATCATAAGGTACTTCACCATATTGTTATCATTACTTTCAAGATCATTGCAGCTAGGCCTACATGTAAATAAAATCAAAAGAAAAAATAAAGCCCAAATAGATGTGTCATCTAGTCGAACATCATCCTATAAGTTGGCAGAGAGAGACCAGACCTTATCACCAACACCGGTAAGAACCAAGCCCCTCTTCATACGGCACTGGTCAACCCTGATAAAAACCAAAGTTAGAAAACACCACACACACAATCACTCAAATATCCATTCATAAAAAGAATTTTTCTTTACAGTTTTCAAGATCTAATAAAATATTTCGTGTTTTCATCCCAGTAAAAAGACATGATTAAAGAAGAAAATAAAAAAGGGATATGTAGTGTACCCAAGAGAATGCCCTTTCCATTGATCAATGTGAAGAGAACCTTGTACTAAAGATTGCCTTTGGTGCTCTATTGCTAACTCTTCCAAATACACATTCAATGATTCCTCTGAAAAATCACTTCTGCTACTTCTTCTTTGTTGCTTCAAATAGAGTAATTGCAGTAACTTCGATCTTTTTATGATCTCGTTCCTTCAATTACACACACAGACACGCGGAATGACTTCGGTAGAGAAGCAGAGAGTTTCGTATTTGCAATTATCTGAAATAGAGAGTGAGAGGCGCATGTAAGTTGTAAATAATACCAGAATTTGCAAACGGCAGAGGAGCGAACGACATCGAAGAGACCGAGGTAGGAGAATATGATACAGAGTGTGTCATGTTCCAGCGACCTTATTGATGTCGGAGTTGTCGAGCTCCTCTTCTTCGGCGGAGACCGTTTGCTTCCTGGTGGCGGGCCCATCCTCTTCTGGCGGTAGCAACTCTAGCTTTGCACCAGGAGAGGTGGAGAGAGATATACAAGTCACCACTAACTAATTCTAACGACAGTCTTTCAGAAGAAAACACGAGGAGATCCTATTTCAAACGACCTGTAGTTTTAATGGCAGAAACTCAGTCAGCGTGTTTGTAACTCTCTTATATTAGATTTATAGAGGTTTTAATAAAATATCATAAACATTTTCAGTTTCAATAATTAGATTTTAAAAAATATTTAAGTTTTAAAAAATAATATAAAATTAAAATACTAATGTTAAAGAAAAGATGAGGAGAGTAATGCAGAAAAATAAATTGAATTCAATAGTAAATTTAATTTATTTATTAATTGAATTCAAATTAAATAATATAATTAAATTAAACTATAATAAAAAAGCATTTTAAATAGTCAAGAAAGGATATTATTTGAAAAAGTTTTGGGGATTGAGATATATTGAGACGTATGATTATGCCCTTAAGATGCGTTATTGAAGAGATATTTTTCTGCTTTAAATATAATTGTGTCATGCTATCTGACTAATATTTGTACATTGAATTAAATTATTTTCTAATAAGGTCTTAAACAGACTACTAATACTGAGATTACTGTATAGAATGTATAGAGATTGAATTTGGATATGAACTGTGTCACTGTAATTACATCTAAACTGTAGTATTTGCAAGGAAATTCTTTCTTTTAGTGTGTTTTTAGATTTGAAAAAAAATGATAGCATAAAAAACAAATTCGCTTGGTCTAAAAATTACATATTTCAAAATTTTACATCGATTGTTACTTTTTTATATTGTTTTTTTAATTAATTTTGCTTCTAATTTCATCTATCATTATTTTATTCTATTTTAATATCATATTCGTTCCTTCTTATTTTCTTTGCTTTGGTTTTTTTTAATTGTTTTTATCTTTTTAATTTTACCTTTTAATATTTAATTTGATGATAATTAAGTTTCATGATTTTTTTTGATGTGGTGATCTTGGTTTCATAACTTAGATCATAATTATGGAATGTCAGTTTAAATTTCATTTAATATGTTACTTTTTTCTTACATTTATTTTTATATATACTTTATTCTTCAACACTATGTTTGTTGAAGGCAAAACTTCTTTATATTTTTTATTTTACTTTTTACAATGATAATTAGATCTTGTGAACTAGACTTTAGATTTGTTATGCTGACTCAAATTTAATCGGAGTTTTTATGTCATTCTATTTTATTTTATTCTTATGCCAAACATAATCTTTATTATTTTAATAGCTCTTTTCTTTTTTAAGGTGGATCATTTTAAAAATTAATTTTTTTAAAAATTCATTATTTAATATTGAATTATTGAGAAGTGGGTTCTGTATTTTTTTCCAACATGGTGATTTTTGCCTCATGATCTAAGTTATATATATGAAATGTTACTTTGGATCAACATTATTTTTAATTTTTAATTTTTTACACTAATTTTTTTTTATTCCAGTCTTAAACATTAAATTTATTAGAGATTGAACTTTTTTTATTTGCCTTTTGCGATAAAGTTCTAGCTTCACGATTTAGGTTACGAATTTGTCATACTAACTTTGACTAGCGCATGAGATTTTTTTTGTTAATTTTTTTTATTTCATTATCTAAAATTGAGTTATTTTATAATTCAACTATATGATTTTTTTCTGGCAGGTAATATTTTTCTACATGTTATCACTATCACCTTTTAGTATATATTTTTTTATTTTTTTAATCATACAATTATATTAAATTATTTTATTCGCCATAATAAATTTATTTTGCTTTAAAACATGCTAACAAGGCTTCAATATTATCTTTCTAAATTACAAAAAAATCAAACCAGCCAGCCACAGATTACGATACACTGATCTAGTCTAGAAATACTAGTAGAAGAAAAGCTTTGATTTTTTTTTTCAAATTTACCTTTCTGGTTTGTGTAGGGCTGGGCTAGTAGAATGTTTTTTGAAATTGCACTTCCCGTCCAGTGAGCGCACTCCAGAGTCCAGACCTGATTTTGATACTCTCCACGAAAAGAATAAACAATATTCTTGACCATCTCAGATCCATCAATGTTACATTTCTAACCTCATAATTTATAATTTCACAATATTACTTTTAAACGTATCGCAGTATTAATTTATTCTTTTTTGTTTGTTGGAAAGTAGTTTTTTTTTTAAAAATAAATTTTAAAAAAGTGAATTCTAGAAAAGTGAATTATTTCTCAATGTTTAGTAGTGTAATGAAAAATAAGTTGAAAAACACTTTTTAGTGTTTGGTTGTGTTATGGAAAATGAGTTGAAAAATAACTTATTAATGTTTTATTTTTTTTAAGTTTATTAAAATAATGAGGAACAAATCTTACAAATTAAAAAGTTGAATGAGAATGAAATTGAAAAAAAATATAATTTCATAAATTATCTCAAATAAAATAAATAATAATCAAAATAATAGAGATCAAATCTAAAAAATAAAAAATTAAAAGATGAAGAAATTGAAATAATAATAATTAAAATTTCATAAATTATTTCAAATAAAATAAGTAATAATCAAAAGAAAGAGGACCAAATTTGATAGATAAAAAATTTTAATTAACAAATGATAAGGGAAAAGCAAATAATAATTGTAAAAATAAGGACCAAAATTAATATAAAAATTAAATTATAAAGGATGAAATTGAAAAACAAATATTCAAAACAAAATATATATAGCAATCAAAAGTTTGAGGACCAAATTTGATATAGTCAGCAAATAATATGACATTTCTAAATTTTTCACAACTTCCGGAAAGTGTTTTCCTTCTAAAATAAAAGGAAAACACTTTTCTAAAAACCAAGCCAAATTTTTCTTTAATTGGAAAGTGTTTTTTCATTGACTAGAAAGTGTTTTCTGTTGACCAACTTTTTTAAAGGCAAATAAACACGTAAAAATTTAAAAAATGATTTATTTAAAAACTACTTTCTGAAAAACAAATATAACTAGAAAAACTAGCAGTGCATTTATTATATTCCTTTTGTTGCTGAATCTTATTTAAAAGAAATAAATCAAGTATTTTAATATAAATGAATTATATCAATTAAAAACATTAATTAGATACATGCTAAATATTTGCAAGTTTATTAAAAATAAATAAATAAAGTATTTCAATTTAAATGAATTATATCAATTAAAAACATTAATTAGATACATGCTAAATATTTGCAAGTATTCACAAAAGTTTTAAGAAAAAAAAAACACTTGGTCTCTCATCTTATTATTAACTAACAAAGCCTTACTTTTTTATGATCTTTTTTTTTTCACTTTTCTTATATTTTTAATCTCAAACCCCGAAGATGCTAGAATATCCAATCACAATGCTTAAAATAATAATAATAGACTAAAAAAAGCAAACTAACAAGAGATTATTTAATGATTGGGGGTTATATTATAATTTTTTATAAATTATAAAGATTAATTTGGGAAAAGTTAAACTAACGGGGTCAAATCGAAAATTGGATGAATCAGTAGTATCAAAATTGAAGTTTACCCGGGTGAAAAGAACACTTTTTACAGACTGGTATACTTCCCTCCCCCCCCCCTCCTATCTACAAACGTACAACGCGCAAAAATTCAACCCTAAGACCCCCTTTTCTCTCTCGCGCTCTAATGGCAGCAGAGCAAGATGACACCGTTTTTGACCAGGACCTAGAAGTTGACGACGAAGATGACGATGATCAATCTTCCCAATCTCAAAACGACGATCTTGAAGACGATCTGGAAATCGAAAACGATGACACCTTGCCCGAAAATGATGACGTCTTATCCGAAGAATTACTCGAAGACGATGATACCTCCACCTCTGCCGCTGTCACCACCGCCTCCATCTCCGCTGTCACCACCGCCTCCATCCCCGCCGTCACAACCACCACCATCACCACCACCATGGTGGCCACTGATTCTACACTTGATGCATCAAAACGGCAACGCGTTTCCCCTGAAACGACAGTCCTCTCCCAAGACTCGAAAAAACCGCAATTTGATGATACCAGGCGGTTATTTCAACGATTGTGGACTGACGAAGATGAAATTGAACTCCTTCAAGGGTTTTTAGAATACACCACAAAAGGTACTGCTAATCATCACCATAACGACACCGCTTTATTCTATGATCAAATCAAATCGAAACTCCAACTCGATTTTAACAAGAATCAGCTTGTTGAGAAACTACGTCGTTTAAAGAAGAAGTATCGTAATGTTCTGAGCAAGATTAACTCTGGAAAAGACTTTTGCTTTAAATCCCCGCATGATCAGGCTACTTTTGAGATTTCGAGGAAGATCTGGAGTTCTACAGGAAAAATTGCGGGTTTTAGTAATGAAGATGGGAATAATTTGGATGATGATGATGGTGGAAACCCTAACTATAATAACCATACTGTGATGATGGATGGTGATGTTGTTGTTAAAATTGAGGATCATAAGTCTACTCCTAGATCAAGAAAGAGGTCAAGATCGCGATCTGTTGGTGTGAAGATGGAGGAGAATCGTGTGTTGAATGATGGGTTTGTAGGGAATGAGACTAATGTTACCGGGGGTGGGGGTGGGGGTGGGGATGGGAATGGGAATGGGAATGTGTCGAGTGTGATTGAGGAGACGATGAGGAGTTGCTTGTCGCCTTTATTTAAGGAGTTGTCGAGTAATATGGCGGGAGCAGGAATGGGTGGTGTTGGGAGGGGAGTTGGCAGGCTGGCGATGAATGCGATGCCATTGAGTTTTGGAGCAGGGGATGCGATGATGATGGATGAGAAGTGGAGGAAGCAACATATATTGGAGTTGGAGGTTTATTCCAAGCGGCTGGAGTTGGTGCAGGATCAGATTAGAGCACAATTGAATGAGTTGCGGTCGATGGGTGATTAGTTCGCTGATGACTGTTTGGGAATAAGAAGTTTTTTCTTTTGGTTATTGATTTAGTGTAGGGGAAGTAACTTTTTTTTTTTGGTTTTTTTGGGGCACTTTTTCTTTGGTCTTATATAACTTTGATAAGATAGACGTTGAATAATGATTTCATAATTTGTTTAGTGATTGATAGTTTGTTCTACTGTAGATATGGTTTCATGCATAGATTGGAACGACTTTTTAGAATAAAAGATACAGGTTTTCTTCCTCATGAGTATTCATTTTGTTCTGAGCTTTTGTTGTGGTTTTATTTGTGATATATTTTTTAGAATGCGTTGTTGTGATGAAATATACCACCTCCCTGTGAACATTGAAGACTTCAAGGTGGTCATAGATGCATTTGACTGGTGATCTACAGAATGTGCTTTCTAACTGGTGTAATTTACTACCTACTGGTTCTTTAACTTTTCATTTCTTAACTAGAATAATCCACTATTCTGATTGGCTGTAGTTACATGTAGTTTTTGCTTAAATCCAGTATCAACAATGATGATAGATATTCACATTAATATTGTTGTCAATAATAACAATAGCCAGTCGGGAGATTCTCACATGTCAACGATGCAAAGGTTGAACTTAACAAGCCCCTTGAGGATTGTCATCAATGGTTCTTCCAGAATGGCTATTTCTTCTCCTCCTCAACCTCCTTTACACCAACCCCACAAGTAAGTTCATTGTTTTAAAAAATTACTTGCGTACATGATAGCTTCAGCTCCCCTTCTTTTCTCTCTCCTTTTCTTTTGATTTCTAGTTGATTTTAAGGTCTTTGCCTTTTGAATTTAGCAGTGATTAAACTTAGTTGATAATAAAGAAGTTTTTAAAATTTTGGCAAGACATTGTCCAAGTTTTGGTCTTTGTTCAAACCGTTTTAGAAAAGCCATTAATTTGAATTTTATTTGTGTATTCACAGGTTGTAGAAAGGTGTCATAAATTCTTGATTGTTTTTCAAGTCAGCCATGTAAATTTAAAAAGAAAGTAGTAATATTCTCGCACTCTCTCTCTCTCTCAAACTTATAAGCTTTTTGATGCAGGAGATTTTTTCCTAATGTGTAGTTTTATATTATTGAGCATAATTTTCGATCCAACCAGGTATCAAAGACTCTAGAATCCTATATGGTTAAAATTTCACAGGTAATCTGATAACGGGAAGGTCTTTTGATAATGCCCATAAGTAACTTTTCGGGATTTGTTATATTTTTCTAGTTGGTTTATGATTCTTTTTACTATTTAGTTTAACATTCTTTCATTATTTTTCCAGCTTTATTTAGGGCAATTTTCCTAGTTTGTGCATGGCTTTTATTGCTTTTCTTTTATTTTCAGGTTACCTAGTTTGTTTAGGTTAGTTCTTGGGTTTATTAAAAGAGTTGTAAACCTCCTAGAGAGGTAAACTACTTGAAGAGAAAATTTCTAGCAATAAAATATTGAATTAGTGTTTTTGTGATCTCTATTTGGCATAATTTTATGTTCTTGTGCTTGCTGTCTTTCTTGTGTTGCTTCCTCCTACGTTACTCTTTCTGATTTCCAAGTTATCAATCTGAAATATTTTTGGGTTCCCCGTTTTGAGACCAGTTGTCAGTAACATCATTGAATCTAGAAGGTACACCAACAAAATATCTCTGTTTGTCCTGATCATGATTGTTGCTGTTGGGCTAGTATTTTTTTCTTATATTCAAGGGAATTCAAGGAATCATTGAAGCTTCTGACAGTGATAGAAAAAAAGAGAGGAGGTTGTCAAAGTTTTACCAACCATAAGTTGAAATAGTATTGCTACTATGCATTACTTTGTCATTTGTATGGCACTGGAAAAAGGCAGTTAGATAATGACCCAGATTCATGTTCCTTTCATATTATCTCTTGATTTGCTTCCCAAGGCCTAGCACTGACGGTGCTGGAGTTTGTCTAACCGCTTTTTCAAGTGGCAATGGCTTATATGCCTCGTGGGTTACCAAACAGATTGGATGTTGCTGCTAAACTATGACTAAATCGCTTTAACCTGTTTTGTAGTTCTGTGATCGACCCAACCCACTTATGATATGCTTGGAGTTGGATTATTGTGGATGTCTTTGTGGATTTTATTTGTGATTGGAGCTTTGAATTCTACTTTCCTCCTTTGAACATTATTGCAATGGTGTTAAGATTGGCTTGGACTGCAGAAGTTACGAGGCATGTCATTAATTTGACAGTCAGTGAGGTAATTGCTCTGGATTATCTTTGAGTACTGCAATCTAGTACTGAATTTTGTTTAAGAGCTTTAACTGGAATCTTGGAAGCGCTTGTTTAGGTTCTACTTGTGCCTGCTATTGAAGAATTGACAATCATCACTCGGGATTTGATTTTGCTTGAGGGAGAGGATGAGTTCATGTTTGCTTGTGCTCATTGCTGTTTGGAATCATGGAGTCTACTTTCAGACATGGCAATGATTGGGCCTTTGTACTGGTAATCTCTTTAAAACTGACCCCCAGAAATTTACTTACCTTTTGCTGTGTTTCATGTAAGAAATACTAAACGTAGAAGCAGCACCAACTGTTAAATTTAAGGGGCTCCACTTGAAGTAAAAACGCGCATATAATCTGGCATTGCAAAGCAAATCAGTTTTGCCAAGTTATTGCTCATTTATAAACACTCATGGTGATATTTCCCGGTAGCTGAGTTACCTGCTTTTTGTATTATGGTGCGAAAATCTAATTGAAAGTAAACTAGAGAATCAGGTACCATTCTTCATTCTCTTACTTCAAAATCTACCTCTTATATGCTCCAACACCAGACTTCATTTTTTATAAGCTTCTTGCACTCTGT
This sequence comes from Populus nigra, assembly GCF_951802175.1. Classification (NCBI taxonomy): domain Eukaryota; kingdom Viridiplantae; phylum Streptophyta; class Magnoliopsida; order Malpighiales; family Salicaceae; genus Populus; species Populus nigra. The sequence continues at coordinate 6,694,393 of NC_084870.1, read as the reverse complement.
AGTGTTTGAAGAACTAACTAAAAATCCAAGCTATTCATCAAGTGAATCAAGCTAAACAAACAGTTTAAAATAACATATATTCTGTATCTCCATACAGATTGTTAATTTATCTCCCAACAAATATTCATCAAGAAGCTAGTCAGTATATTGTTTTCTCTTCAACATTTGCATGCAAGTATATTGTTTTCTCTCGGACATGTATAACTGTACCATATACTTTTTCCATAATAGGAGTGGACTTGCTTTATCTATGATAATTTGATCACCTGTACCTACCTTATCTACAATAAGCCAATACCTATCTCCTGGTACTTCTGAACCTCTTTGTACACATTCCTCTCTTATGCAATTTCGAGTTAGTGTCTGATCAGTTGACTTTCTGGAATAAAAAGGCTCTCTTCATTCTGCATCAGGAATTGAAGGATAGGCCTTCACATTCCTAGTTACCCTAAGAGGGAAGGTAGAAGGTGAACTTTTTTTACAGCTAGGACAATATTGGAACTAAGCCAGAGCTGTGGACAATGGCTTAAAGGGCGAATACCCGGAAAATCTTTATTAAGAGTGCAGGCTCAAGGCATAAAGGCTCAAGGCAATTCCTTATCATTCCTTTTTATTTTTCATGGTAAGACAGGTGAGAACCTTTTGTCCTGGTGATTTGACTTTCAATCGAGGAACATTTAGCTGTTCATGCCAATGCTCATGGTATGGGGCCATAACTGGTGCTACTGTTTTACTCTCACTCTTGATGTTTTCATTCATAACTTTTGTTGTCATAGCAATGATATTCAATTGATGCTAAAATTTTTCTGCGTTATTTATATTAAATGACATGGTCCTTGAGCACTTGGCTGACTGCGCAGGGATACCTGCATGCATGATTCACCTTCGATCAATATTCCTTTAATTGTAGAAGAAGCGGAGGCATTTCTGTTCCTGGCACTCTCTCTCATGTTTTTCTGCTCTTTTTTTTTCCCCTTTCATGTTTTAGCATTGAATTCTAAACTTTGGAGTTCGTGAATGTGAAAAAATTTTACCCTTGCTTTGTCAAACATATTTGAACAGTACATCAAAAGCAAGCACATAGAAGCACAGATAATCTATTAGAGGGGATTGTCGTCATGCTATTGAGGGGAGTAGAGAAGCCCAGAACTCACAAAAAAAGAGAAGTTATCATAGACTAGAGGGTGAGCTTCCTGGTCACCCATATTGAAAGATTTGAGCCCATTTTCTACCGCTCCAAACAGTAATGTCAAATTTTATCTGCTACTAGTTTCACTTTGTCAAAAAAAAAAAAAAAGGCCGAAGCCAACTTAAAAGTCATCAACCAAGAATAAGGCTAGTTGGTAAATAAAGTTATTTTTTTGTGAGAAAGCCCGACGAAAACCGCACGTTGATTTGGCATGAATATGATAGTTTTAAGGAATCAAAATAAGAAAATTAAGGATCAAGAACTTGACCAATAATTCTGGGTCATTTTACCAATTAGCCAGAAAGAAAGACAGGGTGGCTGAACCATTCCTTACGTTGTAGCTCGACACCACTCAATGGTCGAAGTTGATGTACGAGGTCTCACTTCTCAAGGTCCATGCCAATCGACAGGCTTGACATTGACTTAAAGCCTTTAACAAATCCATAAATCCCCAATTCGCTGGCCCGAAAGAAAGACAGGGTGGCTTTGCCTACCGTTCACCTTTAACAAATCCATAAATCCCCAATTCGCTGGCTGCCAATCGTGTGTGTTCTTTGACGGAGTCAGAAATCATGTTTCGATCACCATTTTTGATGTGCTGCTTCGTAGCAATCTCTCTGATCTTTGTGCAGCCAGTTGGCCTTGTGTGGACTTTGAACTAACGACAATTCTCAAGGCCCCCATCGATCATAATGGAACGTAAATTAGGAATATATATATATATATATATATATATATATATATATATATATATATATATATATTTTGTTTGTTTGTTAGACGTGGATGTTAACGAAAATATTAATATGATTGAATTTGTGTGTGTTTTCACCCTTTCCGAGACAAAGACCGCTTCCACTTTGGCGAATCACTCGTTGTTATTATTTAGCTGCAATAGCTGGCTGATTGAGTTAAGATTTGTTTATATCATTAATTATAATAAGTGTCGAATATAAAGAAAATCATTAATTAATGTGTTTTTTAATTAGCTGATTCCATATATACACATATATTTCACTCTTTATACAACCATATTAATTCTTACCAATTGTATTGCGCGCGCGCACACGCACAAAATCTGATTAATTTTAACATGACAAACTCTAGTGTGCGGGGGTGGTAAAATCCCTATAGAAAAGAGGCTTTATATCACAAAATCTGATTTAAGTTTGTCATTTTTCATAAATATATGGCGGATTTAGATTCTATTTGGGCTATGATTGAACTGAATTTTTTTATCAAATTTTAAATTTTTTATACTTTAAATTAATTTTTTAATATTTTGTATCATTTTGATATCTCATGCCTATGTCAAAAATAAATTTTAAAAACTAAAAAAATATTATTTTAATCAATTTTTATTAAAAAAACTACTTTAAAAAATCACATTTATTACATCTTAATCAGATCCCAAGGTTTACTTTCAAAAGAAACATAAATGGAGATGATCCCACAAGTACGATATTGGATTCTACCACTATTTAAAACTTTTTGTTTATTTCTAAGAGGCAGGTTAATATATTTACGTACTGAATCATAATTTTTTATACTTAGATTTTAATATTTCATAGAACTTAATAAAACTATAATTAAATTAGTTTCTTGCATTTTTTAAAACATAGAAATAAATTTCAACCACACTAAATTAAAATACTCACACATAAATAATCTTTCAGTATATATCTAATGATTGGTAATAGGAATATGAAGCTCAAATATATTTACCAAATATTAAAGCTCGTAAGAATAACAATTGCTAAAGATCCTGCTATTTCATATATATATTTAACATCGATCGATCGTTAATTTCTTTCTCTAGTTTGTTTCTACTAGGTAACTGTTACTTTATTATATACATACATACATACATACATATATATATATATATATATATATATATAATGTTTAGTATTATTAATAATGAAATAAATGGAATTTGAGGAACATAACCTGAAAGCAACCGTACGTGTCGGTGGAGAAGAGACTTTGAAACACCTGCCACTTGAGAAAGATAGGTTTTGATGGCATGCTACAAGTACCAAATCAGAAACCCTAATTGGATCACACACGCCACTTAAACCCACTTAACCCAGACCGCAATTATAGTTACCTCACCACATTAATCAGTGGCAAAGACTTTTCAAATTAAAGTTGGAACTGAATTACGGTAATTTTTCTACAAATTCAGCAGATTTCTTGGCATTATTGATTCTTCATCATTTCATTTACATTTTTATGAGCGACCAAAACGCGTTTTGAGTGATATAACACAAGGGTTTCGTAGCAAGATCGAAGCTACGTGCCCTCTCTCTCTCTCTCTCTCTCTCTCTCTCTCTCGCAAATGTATATGACCCACAGCATATATACGTAGACAGGGAACACGACCACACTGCTTGTTGCCCGTCACATACCAGCACGACCCATTTGAGTAGTTAATCCTCTTTCAGCAGACTTTTCCAACCCTACCAAGTTCATATCTTCTTGCTTTTAACAAGCCAAAAATCCTCTCAGCTTCCCTTCATTTTCTAGTCCCAGAAAAGTTGCCTCTAGACACAAAAAATTAAGATGTTCAAGAGAAACAACTCACAGTTGATCAAAGCTTCAAAACAAAACATGACCACACACCGTCAATGGAAGTCGATCTGTCGCTGTTTTTTGAAACCGCCAAGTTCTGATATGGATACCAAGAATGAGGAAATTAGTACAAGATCAAGAGAATTGAGAAACAGTTGTGGAGAGAGGTACAAGAGATCGGTAGGCAAAATAACCCCTACAACTTCTATACTTGATGGATCTAATGTTTATGGCAGAGAGAAGGACATAGAGGTCGTTCTTGGATGGTTACTGAAGGGAGAAGCAGCTATCAATGGAAGGGTTTTTGTGGTAGCTATAGATGGGAAGGAAGGGGTTGGCAAGACCACTCTAGCTCAGCTAGTGTACAATGATGACACAGTGGTCAACGCTTTTGATTTGAGAGCCTGGGTTTTTGATGATTCAGAATTAGACTTTGATGTTGTGAGCATAACAAGAACAATCCTGCTGAGCGTTACAGCTGATCACGCTTGCAATTGTAGTGATGATTTGGATTTGCTTCAGGTGAAGCTAAGAGAGAAACTTTCTGGAAAGAGCTGTTTAATTGTGCTAGATGATGTTCGCAATCTGGACTATGAACGGTGGGATCTTCTATGCCAACCCTTTGCAGGCTCTGAAGTTAAAATAGTTGTGACCACGCTAAACAACAGCGTCCCACCAATCATGGCTGCCATCTCCACTCACCATCTAGAGGTGTTATCATATGTCGATTGTCTGTCAATGCTTTTAGACCATGCGAAGGCAAAATCAAAGTTTGACACAGACCCAAAGCTTCAAGCAATTATGGAAAAAATAGCCAGAGAATGTAAAGGCTTACCACGGGCTGCAAAAGATTTTGGGGGCAGGCTGCTTTCTACTCACTATAACGATATTGGGAGAAGATATATCGATTTGTGAGATATACGAGGACGAATGGTAAACAATGGTAATTAAGATCCATAAAAGGTAGGTAATTATTGGTAATAGCATATATAATTAAGCAGTATTTCTTTAAACAAATCTGGGGCTCTTGATTAACCAGCACAGACATCATTAACAATTGAAGGAGATGCCAATTTAAGGAGCCAGTATGCAAATAACAGAAATAGATTTTGTTAATTTCTGTGCTTGCAATTTCCTATTTTGTTTTATAGGCACAGTTTGTTCATTTCTACTCCTAGTAGCCTTTTACTTGCATGATAATCTGCGCTCAGAAATATATTAATGGTGGAATATATATCCTAGCTTCTAATTTAATGTTACTGCTTTACAGCTAATATATTACTATTTCTATTAAAGTTTGCACCTAATTGATGGTGAGGTGAGAAGCAACCCACTTCATGATTTGAGCACTCTTTACCTCTTTGGACAACTCACTTCATGTATCCTAGGGCAGAAAGAAACCATGCATGCTTTTGGGATCGGATCATCTTCTTTCCCATTTTGAGGAGATCACTTCTGCAATTGTTCCACCTCTCAAAAGGACTGAAAATTTGACAAGGATGATTTAGTCATGTTGTGGACATAGGCGGAGGGGCTTTTACCATCACCAATCGATGTTTTTTTTCAAGTCATGCATGATTCTTTCAGGTATCAAGTGCTCCCTGTACATCAACAATTGTGGGTTTTAAGTTCTAACCAGCCTCCTTGGAGGTCTTGCTAAATTTTGAGTGGCAAGATGAAGTTTTATCCCAAACATTGATGACGATGTGTTAGGTAGGTTTTCTATACATAGAAAGTCTTGCAAATTTTTCTATTTGTCGTTCATCCATTCATTACACTGGGCACATAAATAGGGCCTCACAAGTATTTTGACTACTTCTATAAGCAGAAAGAAATGTAGTCTCCCTGGTGGTATTATTCAGGTTTGATTTGTGGTAGGGGTTGTAGCTATATAGGTTCAGGTTTGTGATAAGATATATTAGTCTACCTATATAGATGGATATATCATTTCTGTGAACACAGGCATAGTCTTGGCTGTTCATAGAGCATATCTGCACTACCTAAGTTTAGGGTTATTGTTTAGAGTATACATGTCTCAGAAATTAGTTCCATGTATATGTTTCCAATAAGATCAGTTTCCTCCTGTTGGTGATCATGCACGCATAGTACTGAGAACATGGACTGGTATTTTTTTTATAAGCCAAATTCTTTTAGAACAACTGGACGAAGGATGGTTAATTAGTGACTAGAGCAGCGAACAACTGGTCCATGTTCTTTACTTATGTGGTTACTGGAAGAATTTGGCAACAGATTCTTCAGTTTTGTGGCAGCAATAGGATGGTTAGTGACTGGAGCAATGAGTTTTGCTGGACGAAGAAACACTTGCAGAAGCAAGTTTTGCAGTCTATTGTCACAAGACTTGCCTAGTGCATTTTGGTGTTCCTTAATTTGTTCTTGCTGCTTCTTGTTTTATGGTTATTTTAACTGTTGCAACGAAGCCTGGTCATTAATTAAGAATTAAGAAATACTCTAAAAATCATGGGAAAATGTAATGTTCTCCATACCAATGTTAAACAAGGAACAAATTATCGTGGATTGCCCGGTGACTTGTCTTTTTTTAGTCTCCCTTTCTTATTATTATACACTTATAACCCCAAAGTCAATTAAAGCATATTTATTAAGAAAGAGCAAAATTTAAAGAAAGAGAATTACAATGAAAAAGCACTAAAAAGAGATGTTTTTCTAAACTTGAGAATACACCTAAACTTTTGTCCTCTAACTTTTCAAATTATAAACTTTAAATTCTTAACAATTTATGAAATTCAATTTTAGTCTCAAATTTCATTTTTGTTTTGTTTTTTGATCCCTGATTTGATAAATGAGAGATAAAGTATCCGGATTCTAGTGGTAGAGAAAGAAAATCTTGGTTGAGACGGATTCCGGCCACAAAAATAAGTGGTTTTTGTGTCAATAAGTTTCTTTTGATGAAGAAAGTTTATATAAAGTGTTTTTTCCCTTTAAACTTGTTTGAAATGGTAGATCTGAACTCGAAAATAATTTTTGTTTGAGGTTGATTATGGGTTTTTGAGCTAATTTCTGAATTGTTAAAGGCTATGAATTTGTTTTATAAGGTGTTTAGGGTGTTTTTTAGTTTTTTCATATCAAAATATGATTGAAAATGAGTTTCTCTTGATCTAAAATAGATTAGCCTGATTTTCTAGTCGCTGGAATCTTAGTTGTGCAAATAACTCGTTGTCTGTTATTTTTTTTCAAAGCATTAAGGAGATACCCTTTAAAATTTTTTAAAAAATAAGGCCTAAGCGAGTGGGCTCCTCCAGACCGTGTTTTCAATTTTCTAACTAAATACTAGGTATCCAATCATCTAATTAAATATATCGATAACCATTTAAGTAAAAAAAATATCGTTAACAGTAACCAAGAAACAAACTGTAAAAATAAGACTTTCACTTGATTGTATTTACTAAACTTATTTATTTAAATAAATAAAAGATAAATCAAACCTTAGAAACCTATGACATAAACGATAAATACAAATGAAACTAAATGAATAAACCCACATCATAAAAAAATATTATGCAAGGTTGAACACGTCAACAAAATGTAAGGAATGTACACCTGCTGATATGATGGAAAGATATAAAAAAAGTTTCAAGCCAATCCGGTAGCCATCCCATGTCAACAAATCAAACACATGATCAAGGACATCAAATTGAGATGACCCCATAAATAGGAAACAGAAAAAAATACTAGAAAAAAAATATTTGAAAAAACACTAAAATTGACTTGGTTTTATCTTTTAAATCTATAACCTGGGTTATGAAACCCGAGTGACCTCATTAGAGACAAACCTGAAAAAACCAAAAAGCAAGATTCACAATCAAATAAATATTAAAAGATGAAATTAAAAAAAAAGTCAATCCAAAAAACAATGTAAAACAAAATAAATAACAATTAAAAGAATTATGACTAAATTCAACATAAAATTAAATGAAATTAAATTTTTAGGAAAAAAATTGAAAAAACAAACCAATTAAGAAAATTATTAAAAAAATAGTAATTAATTAAAAGAATTAGGACCAAATTTAACATTAAAATTAAATTAAAATAAATGCTTGAGGGATGAAATTGAAGAAAAATCAATCAAGAAAATGATTCAAAATAAAAAATAGCAATTAAAAGAATAAGTATCAAATTTAATAAAATAATTAACAAGATCAAAATATCAGGGATAAAATCAAAAATAAAATCGAATTAGAAATAATAATTGTAAATAAAACAATTGCAATTAAAAGAAGAATGACTAGATCAAAAGAAAAAATAAATTGACGAGTTGGTATAATTTTTTGCATGGTTAACAAGCAATCCAAGAAAAAAAAAAAGGAGAACAAAGAAAAAAAAACAAATTGACACCAAATCAGACCCAACTATAATACATGCGCCACCTAGAACAAAAAAAGGATACCAAAATGAATCTAATGATGGGCGAAATCATGATTCAAATAATCAAAGCTAGTTGCACGCGTTGCTCGAAGGCGGCTAACACGTGTGAGGCACTTTTCTTCTTTTTCTCTTTTTTTTTATTTGTATGAAAGCAAAAATACCCCTAGTGCTAAACAATACAAACAAAAAAAAATTATGAAATCACAACCAAGCCCTTGAAATTAAGACTAAAAAATTTAAATTACAAGGATAATAGATTAATCATCATTAATTTTAAAAAAACAAAAATATTTCAAGAACTAAACAACAATAATAAAAAATCGTTACAAAATTACAATAAGTCCCCGAAAACAGGACTCATAAATTTTAATGATAATTAAGGGGAATTGAGTAAGTACGTAATCATGCTCGAAGTTTGTGTCCATCGCTTAGGCTGGACTTTTATCGTCACTCAGACATCTAGTACTTTGGGGTTGTAAAGCTCTTAAATCTCTCCCTGATGGTATGAACAAGTTTCCTCTTGAAGACTTGGAGATAGAAGAGTGTCCTTTGCTCGAATGCTTTCCAGGAGGGATATTACATCCGACGTTAAAAGGGTTGAAGATTCGATACTGTACATAATTATGGTCTCTATTTGAGGGGACTATGCACGATGAAAATCTCTCCCTGACACCTTGTATCATTTTGAGAACTTGGAGATTATTGTTTGTCCATCTATCACATCTTTTCCAGCTTGGAAATTACCAAGTCAAATCAAGACGCCAAGAATTTGGGATTGTTTCCAATTGAAGCACTTTCAGAAAGCATACTGCATGATGATATGTCCCTTCAATACATTTCTGACAAGCTTTCCTGAGTGTCCTAGCAGCTTCAAGCATCTTGCTGAATTAAATTTAAACCATTGTTCTGATATCAAGTGCTTTCCAGGAGTTGGTCCCTTCCTCCCTAAACTTAGAATGATGAATGTATACAACTGCAAAAAGCTCAAGTCTCTGTCCAATGAGATGCGAAAACTCACATCTCTGCAGGAACTGACAATTTATAGCTGCATAGCTCTTGAATCCTTTCCAAATGGCGATCTACCTCCAAACCTGATATCACTTGACATCTGGGATTGCGACAATCTAGATGGGCACCTGTCAAAGTGGAACTTGCAAAGTTTAGCCTTTCTTAGAGATTTTAGCATAGCTGGTGGATGTTGACACTGTAACCTTTCCAGATGAGGGGTGTCTGCTTCATACAACTCTTACTTCCGTCTGGTTTGGAAGACTTCCAAATTTGGAATCTCTATCCATGCAGCTCCAAAGTCTTGCATCTCTAGAAGAGCTAGAAATTGTTGATTGTCCTAAATTTAATTAGTCCTTGCCTAGGGAATGCCTACGTCGTGCACTAGGAAGATTCAGCATCAGGGATTGTCTGTTACTGACACAGCGCTGCTCCAAGGAGAATAGAGTGTACTGGCCTTTGATATCCCACATCCCTTGTGTGGAGATAATTGATGGCTTTGACATGTAAAGATTTATGGGGTTGCTTGTTATAGTGTCTCTTTCATATACACTATAAAATGTATTCTTTCTGTAATCAATAATATTTTGAATTATTGGAACAATGATGTTCTGTTTCTGACTTGCTGTGAATCGTGGATAACTTTAACTGTAAGGGACAATAATTTTCATGTCATTCTGTCAAGTTGTTTAGGTAAGTGATTATCACAGAAGGAGTATGGCTTCCTGCCCATAGAATTCTGGCTTGTTAACGAACAAAAGGAAAGCGAAAACAAGCTATATATCAGACTATCGTTTCCAGAAGTGAAACAAAGAATTGCAAGCATACATAACAAAAGAAATTAGGCACTATGTTTTGACTTTGGCTATGGGAGAGGTGTGCCAGAAAGGAAGTGACTGATCAATGAAAGTGCTCTCACAGGCTGGATGCTTGGTACCATATGCCCAGCCCCTCTTACAGTTGCGAATGTCAAGTCCCCTTTGTATACTTGTACATACCCACCAACCTGGAATAGTATGAAAAAATGCAGTTCAATATTGAGATCATTACATTCTTAATAAGCATCTTCCATTGTTATGATACTTGTTTACTTCAGATATTATGATTTAGTGAATGCTGAAGTGGGTAAATTACCTCTTGATCGGAGAACCAAGGATGCCATTGAGTTTTAATAGTAAGGTTCATCTCGTTTATTGAATACTGGGAAGAAGTAACTGGCACCCTTCCGTCTATATCACCGCTGTACACCATTGAAACAAAAGATCAGTAAGCATATATTCAGTCAAAATGGTCTGAACTAAAAAAAAAAGTGTCTAATTGTAATAAACTGATCTCAAAAAAAAAAAAAAAACAAATCCATTTGATCTTAGTGAAAAGTTGGGAGACTTTTGCAAAGTTTGGTCCCCATCAGCAAGTGCAAGGGCACTACACGATTATGGTGGCTGTGAATTTACTAACCTGAATACCCATACTCGAAGTCCATTTGCCATGAACTCCTTTAGCAAGGGAAGAACAGTAGAGGCACTATCAACCCAGTTAAAACCACCGCATGGTTGCCAATCGTAAGCAAGTTTGGTCACATTGGCATGCATGGCTTCTTGGACATCCGGTCTATTAAGATAAGCCAGCACATAAGAATCGCTGCAGGGATCGAAGTTCATCGGCTGCACCAAAAATCATTCAAGTCAAGTCACATATCCAGAATTACTTAAACTCCAAAATATTTTAAATTATGAGCAAGTTTATTTTAGTCACTTTACATTCAAATCCTACTTTTTTAAGGTATTTTTTCATGAAAATTAGAGTTGAAGAATTGTGAAATAATTGACCCAAAAATAAGTGAAAACTTGAACGAAGTGTATATATATATTTTTAAGAACGTTCATTCACTTACTGATGTCTTCTTTGGCTTGGACGTGAGATTACTGTTGAAGCATGAGGGGCCATAGATGTTGTAAATGTCAATGACACTAACATCTGTATCTGCTTTGTCCATGGCTTCTTGGCACTCTTTATATAAACTACCGGCACTTGAGAAATTACAGTAGTGTTGAATTTTACGGAAGTTCTCATTTGAAGTTATAGCATGTGTTCCAAAGAAGTCATACATCCCTTGCATATCGGTATGATCATTGATCACAGAATTTCCAATCTGCACCAAAGAGATGTAATAAAAGATTACTAACAAATTGACTGCAATGCTGGAAAAAAGAATATTTTCAGGTGTCGAAAGATTTATTTATCTAATAACTTAAGCTTCTGCGATGGATGAGAGTTCTATGAATTATGTGCAAGCTGTTTAATATCAAATAACTACTCTGCTTTAAAAAATCAAGTTGTTAAACGAAGGTCAAAGACATAAATCAGGTCATGACTGGTATCAAATAATTTCTCAGTTAAGAAGAAAATAAGCTGATACGTGAAAGGGAAGGGAAGAAATAGTTTTATGTGTTAAAAAGGAAGAAATTAGAGGAGGGGAGACACACACCATGATTCCTTTGAGGTTGACGACACTCCTCTTAGCCTTCTTATTATAATGAAGAATATTATCTGCAAGTTGAGGCACGTAGTGTCCCGCGTAGCTCTCTCCGGCTATGTAAAAATCTCTGTCTTTGTATTCGGGAAATCTTTCCAACCAATTTACAAGGAACATATAATTTTGTGCAGCTGTTTCTCTATCTCCACTAGTGTAAGTGGAGTCCGATGTTGCATTAGAGTATGAAAACCCTACACCAGCAGGGGACTCCAAGAACAAAACATTTGCAACTTAAAAGGAGAGGTTTAAGTTAGTTCATGAAAAATTCCCGAGGAAGACTACCCTCGTTTCGAAAATTATTCAATTGTAAGAAAAAAGATAAAACGTACCCTTATTCCATGAATAATTGTTTCTGTAAAGAGTTTTCCCATTGCTGTGTACACGAAATGGTCCAAGCTCTTCCATTGCCCCATATCCCAGTGATGAACAACCTGGGCCTGCGTTCATATTAAGCTGCCTCGTCAACAAATCAACTCTACCTAAGTTTTCATTTATTTTTTTAAACATTACCTGATAGAAAAGGATGAATACCATATTTAAATTAAATAAAAATTAATTTAAAAAATAATCACCACAATCATTAAGCTAACATAAATCATGTTTTACATGAACCATGCTGTGTATATATTACTGAATATACTTTGACGCATATAAGAGTCATGACATATGTCATATTTTGTCTGGTCTCAAATATGAAAAAGAAAAAGAAAAAGAAAAAAAAGGAATAACAAAATTAAGGTGCTAATTAAGAAATAACATGGACGGTCAAGTTGAATTTTTTTTTAATGATTTGCAAATAGAATTTTTATGTTAAACTTATAATTGAAAGATAGTAAAGCGTGGATGAAAAATTAAATGCGAATTTTGTATGAAAAATTAACTTATTTATACATACAACATCAATATTTCTTAGGCACTCAATCTGTTTCCAAATGAAGCAACAAATAAAGAACTCGAAGTCTTTTGAAGATGATGGCAATGACAATTGCAAATAGGGTAAAGAGCAACAAATTACCTCCATTTAGCCAAAGAAGAAGAGGCAATGCCGACTCCTTTGAATGTTGATCAGCTTCAACAAAATAATAATACAGTGCTGAACCTGCAGATTCATTAACAGTAACATAACCACCGTATTGTGAAAAGTTGACACGGGGTTGTCCGGGCAACATTTTGATTCTATCTTTCTCCTTTGATCCCTTTTGACGAGGATGAACTTCTGATTCATCTAAAAGCATATTCATCACCTCAAATTGGTTCGTGTCAAGTACCTCGAAAGGACCTGTATCAATTCTGGAATCTCTACTAAACTTGGCTTTGTAGAGATTGTCAAGTGCTTCGCCTTGGTTCTTGATGCCATGACTTTGAGCTACAGAACGTGAAAGAGTTACAATGAAAACAAGAAGCAAACAAGGTATCTTTCCCATCGTGTTTTTCTTTCTCCCTCTCCTCAAAACATAAAAAACCGAGAAAAAAAGAAAATGGAAAGCAAGAAAAGGTTTAGGGGCTTGGTTTTTGGACAATTGTTTTTCAATTTTTATATGATATTGTAACCGGAATAACCTAGCATGAGACTACAAGGAGAACCCTCGGCCGAGAGATGATATTCATTGACCGTTTCATTAAATTCCTGATCCTATTTATGAAACCTTAATTTCTTTCTGGAAACAAATATCCATCCCTTAATTTATATAATTTGTTTTCTATAAATATTAGCCATTATCATTCTAATAAATAGCAACAATGTATGTAGTGCAAGAGATTTTAGGGTGATTAGTGGTATCCTATAAATAAATTCTAGTTTTGATGTTAATGGTGCTTGATATGGATAATCAAATCTTATTCTAGAAAGAGATCCAAATTAATAATCAAAAGAGAAAAAAAAAATTTAAGAAGATCGATCGTGGAATTTGAATTTATTTATTATGCTTTTCAAATAATGCAGCTATGACTAATATAGGAAATCAGGATACTCACATAAAAAAAAAATCCTAGTTTCCAATGAAAAAAACTAATAAAAAACAAAATTCTAAAATACTAGTTTCTAAAAAAAAATCACCCAAAAGAACAAAATTCACAGGGCTTTTTAGAAATTCTATTTTTATTTACTTTTTTTTATTATTTTGATTAAAGTGGTAAGAATATCCGCAGCTGGATCATCAAAAATACAAATTTTCCTATAAAATTCGCTTTCCTATAAACATGAGCCGTCTAAACCTCCCACTCCCTTGCTAACAGGTCCCTAGCCTTCATGATGAGGCTGTAATTTCTGTTAATATTTATTTTATTCTTTGTGATAAGATCGATAACAATAGCAGAGTCCGATTCCACAGTTAATTTCTGAGATACCTTTGACCAGGTTAATAGAATGTTAGCGGGAAAGACATCCTCGTACTTTTTTTCTGATAACGTTAGCTTGTCTCAGCTTCGAAATTCAGGTGTTTGACCATTGTTCCCGGAACTAAAAGGATGCGAGTTCCAGGTGCTTGTGCCTGTCTTGATAAGACCGAATCAATCAAGTATTGTTTCCGGTCCCGCAGGTATTTGCGGTTCCATTTTCTATTTTTCTGAGAAAAATAATAATATCTCCTTGTAATTATTGGTCACCTCCAAAAGGTCCCTAACGATAAAAAAAAAAAAAAAAAAAAGAGAGAAGAAAATCAATAAAATCCTTTAATTTACTCTGGTCTGAAGGCAAATGTCTAAGATGTCCTTGACCCCTATTTAATTACCAAAAAGAAAAAATCAACCAGGAATTTGAATATTATATATATATCAAATTAAAAGGTAAACCAGATTCTCTATTTATAAACGTGACTGTCAAATCAAATAACAAGATCTTTTTGTAGTTATCCATCGAATAAAAATCGTAATTACTTTCTAAAAATAGTGGCAGAAAACATTTCCTTTTAATTTCTTAAATCCAAGACTAATTACATAGTTCAAAAAAATATGGCAACACCAAACATATATAGTATTCATGAGTTCATTGGGACGCGTAATGTTGCGAATAAAATTATTTTTTTTAATGTAATAAAAAATCTATACTTTGTTAACATGTTTTTTAACGTAAAAAAATTATAAATAAAAAATCTCATGTATATTATAATGAAGAGAACTTTTTTTTTAATTATTAAAATGCTAATAAATTAAATTAATTTGGATTAACTAGATAAATTAATTATCTACATTATGAAACCGTGATTACTTTATAGAAAATAAATTATGAATTTTAAATTAAAAAAATTCAGACAACGCATTGTTTGCCGAGGCAGATGAAAGTTCATCTAATATTATATATTGAATATTTTTAAAGCTTCTTTTCAAGCATTTTTAGAGTTTTTATTGACAAAATAAAGTGTTAATAATGTACTTCCTAAATTAGGAGTAATTTAAGAAACTTATTCTATGTTATTTGAGATTTTATATGGTTAATAATTTAAATATAAATAAAAACAAGATCAATCAATCTTTTAGGTTTTAATAATTTCTTTCAATGTTGATTTTGTTTTTCTTAATGAGGGATGGGTTGAATTTAATTACATATTAATAATAGAAATACGATACATACATACATACACATATATTAAGAATATAATAGTCAATCAGACATTTTTTAAGAGTTCAGTTTTTGTATATAGTAAGGATTAATATTGTGGTGTGAGATATTTTGGACATTTGTCATTGAGAAGAATCAAGCACATTACTAAAATAAGTTAATTTAATATTTTTTTGTAAAAAATATTTTTAAAAGCAAACCTAAAAATCATACACTTCCATATTCATGCTGTGTAACATTATTTTTATCAGAGACCTATTTGGAGATTATCCATAGAGCAAAAATGCTAGAGATACTTGTTAATTTGTTTTAGTAAGACTTTAAAATTTACTATATTTTTATTTAAATTGAGAGAAATTATTTTCAAAATAAAATTAATAGATACAGAAAAGAAATAAACTTCCCTTTTTCTAATTAGCCTTATGGAATAGTTTTTCTTATAAATATATATATAAGAAATGATTGTTTGAATGAAATTACAAAGAAATGGATTTAATATCTCGTAGTATCTGGAAGAGGCGTGCCATCAAGGAAGTGCTTGACTAATGAAAGTGCTCTCAATGGCTGATAGCTTGGCACTTGATGCCCTGCCCCTCTCACGGTGGCAAATGTTAAATCTCCTTTATACACTTGTGTGTATCCTCCCACCTACACACAAAAAAAAAAAAAAGCAAAATTATTTCATATTTTTTCTACAATTTCGTAGAACTATTGAATGCTGATTAATTAATTATATATCTTGATGAGCAAGATTATCACATGATGATATATATATATAGACCATTTGGCTCGAGATTAGAAATATAAATGGGGATAGAATTTTTTTCTTTTTTCTTTTAGCTTTTTTTGTGGCATGAAATTTCTATTGTTGTTCGTACAAGACTCGCGTTTTATTTTTTTATGAATTGTTTTTTCTTGTGAGTTGCGACAAATTAATATCACAAGATGTATCATTTATCTCGGGATTATAATTACAAACATCAATAATATAAATTCCTATTTTTAGGACTGGTTTGGATTTCTGTTTTCCTATGTTCAGTTGGGAGAAGAAATAAAGAAAACATTTGAGTGGTGAACAAAAAAAACTTACCTCCCCTTTGACGTACCAAGGATGCCATTCGGTTTTAACTTGAAGATTCATCTTATTTATAGAATATTGAGTTGAAGTAAATGGCACCCTTCCGTCTGTATCACCACTGAAATTACATGCAATGAAGATTAATCATTAGAATAGATCATACGATCACTTCATATCTCTTTATGTTCATAGAAGAAGAAGAAGAAGAAGAAGAAGAAGAAGCAAACATAATTAGAGATGTTGGAAATGGCATTGGCTACAAATTATGATAATTAATACAACATTTACGAAGTGTCACTGAAGCATATGAGGCTTGCTAGCTATTATCTAGGTAATTAGGACCCCACTCAACAAAGTGCAAGACAATATTATACTAAAAATTAATTAAGAACCCACTAACATATGTGATATAATGAGAGAATATTGAAAATAATCATGATAATTATATATATATACAAATCCACTTAAGTTCATTATTACTTTACCTAAATAGCCACACTCGAAGGCCGTTTGCCATGAATTCTTGCAGTAGCGGAATAATTGTTGAAGGGCTATCTGACCAGCTTGGTATGATATCACTACAGGGTTCCCAATCATGAGTAAGTTTGGTGACATTGGCGTGCATGGCTTCTTGGACATCAGGTCGATTAAGATAAGCATACACATAATAATCAGAACATGGATCAAAATCCACCAGCTGCGGCACAAGATTTATAGTCAGGCAAATTAATTGGAGGGATATTGTGTATAGTTTATGAGTTTTATAAAACAAATGTTTTAATTACTTACAGAGGGTTTCTTAGGCTTTGCTGTGGTACCCTCACGAAGGCACAATGGACCATAGATGTTGTATATATTGATATAACTAGTATCCTTGCCTGCTGCTTCTGCTGCTTGATTGCACTCATCAGACTGGGATGTCGCATTGGGTGAGAAATCGCAAGATTTTAGTATTTTCTGAACCATCTCATCTGAGATTAGAGCATGGTTTCCGAAATAGCTATACATCCCTATACTATCAGTTTCGTCATTGATCACTGCATTCCCAATCTGCAATTTCCACAAGAGAATGCAACATTACTGTTATGTAAGCCAATAATTTGCACTACTAAGACTCATATTAGTTGTTTTTTCAAGTCAGTACTTGAGATTTTCTTCTCTTTTTTCAATCTCTTACATTATAATGATAAATGATTCTAGCGAACAATCTACTTCTACCACAAATAATGGAATGTCGGCTGCTTTTCCCCCTTTGGGACCGAAGGACACCCCGACCGGTCCACATCTACCAAGTTTTGCCTAAATCCAATTGAAATATTCTACTTTTATATATATATATATATATATATATATATATATATATATATATATATATGTTCTTAATATCTTATCTATAATTTTATCGTTATCTATGGATTGAAATATTCTATTGATATATACCTACTGAATTATAAATAAAAAAAATTCTGCCAGTAATTATAACCATAAATTATTGATAAAATTATTTTATTGATAATATTATTGGTATTAAATAAATTTCTGGTAGTGGAATGAAGCTGTCATGTGCAAGTGAAGTATTGTAATTATTTAAAGGAAATGCAAGCTGTTTGCAAGTTGGCAAATATTTTCCAAACCTGACCTCCTGAGGAAATCTAGCCAGAGGAAAAAGGATGGTTTTGAATGGTGATTTAGTCTAAATTTGAAATTCAATTCCTTAAATATGATTATAGGTGGATTGAGAGAGAATATACGTACTAGAATTCCTTTGAGATTGACAATGGTCTTCTTAGCCTTGTTGTTATGGTAAAGAATAGTGTGTGCAAGCTGAGGCACATAATGCCCGGCATAGCTTTCACCTGATATGTAGAAATCTCTATCTTTGTATTCAGGAAACCTCTCTAGCCAATTCACTAAGAACACATAATTATCTTCAGCGGTCATTTTATCTCCACTTTTCTTGTAATCTGATGTCGTGTTTGAGTATGAAAACCCTACTCCCGCAGGAGATTCAAGAAACAAAACATTTGCAGCTGAAAAAGAAAACCATTTTTTTATCACTTTGCGCACATAAAACATTAGATGTGAATAATAAATTAGCAACCATTTATAAAAGTTAAAGATTTATACCATAATTCCATGAGTGTCTATTTTTATAAAGTGCTTGGCCATCACTATATACTCGAAAAGGTCCAAGTTCTTGCATTGCACCATATGACAAAGATGAACAACCAGGGCCTACAATAAAGAAATCAATCTTGTGTTAGAACACACCACCACCACCACCATAATAATAATAAACCTATGCTGTTAGGCAAATAAGCCTTTTGATATGAAACTCTCTCTCTTTAACTTACAAGCATACATCATGTATATGAACACACATAGAGAGCAAGAAAGCATGTTTTAGTTTTGTGCCCATCAGAAAGGGTCAGCTAGCATCTTCTCTCTTGTTTTCTCCAGCGGACACGGGAGATGAGGCAATGGAGTTCAAAGCTTTAGGGAACGGATCAAATGCAAAAAAAAAAATTATTTGTCTAGCTAGGAATATTTATATACGTTTTTGTTTTTTGTTTTAAAAAATGTAAAAATATGATACTCTCCATTTTAAAGTTTTAATCCCATTTGGTTTAATTTTCATACATACTAAAAAACAGGGATGGAAATTATTAAATCCAATATCCTACCTAATAAACGATTATTAATACGCAAAACGCAATTACTTAGAGATTAGAAATATGCAAAGAGTCAATTTTGGTTTTTTGCTATAAAGCTGGCAAATGGCCTCGCAGATGAGGTGGCAAGATTCACGGTACAGGGTCTAAAATATTGAAGTAATTCTTCGTCAAGATTGCCAAGATGATTATTTTGTGGCTAATGCGAGCGAACTTAAGCGTTATTTGCTCTAGTGACGAGAAGAGAAAGAGGGAAGCATTCTATATTAAAAAAATTCAAGCAACTATATATACGGTCACTAAGCACATTGAGGTCTTCTGTAGAGTAGAGAGTGCAAATAATTAGTCTTTTTATATGATATTTTTGGAGAAATTACACGTTAGTCAAGTTATAAATGATGTGATCAAGGAGGGATATGTGCCATCAGCCACTAAATCCAATCCCCTTTTTCATATTTGTAGTGTTCTTCTTGAGTGGATGCACGGTGGATTTTCAACTTGACAGACATATTATATCCTGAGCATTTAGTGTGAGAGAATGATTACTTGTAAATCATTAGTCTATAGCATTAAGAGGGTTACATCATGAACGGCGAGAAATCCTCATGGGAGTGAATTATGGGATTGAGAAGCCATCATGTGCCAGCTGACCATGTGGGGTTGTTGATTTCATGTTTTCTTCTTCTTTTTTTCTAAGTTCCAGGGCCCATTGCGATGAGGGCTCACTGCGCTAAAAGAGAATCTCTTTCTGATTATTAGTTACACCTAATTAAGAAAACAAGGTATTGTACAACCAAATAAATAAACTAGCTTTCTGATCAGGATTATTTAATTTATCCCGGCGGTTTTGTATTTATACTGTCATGCAAGACTGTGGCGATATTAATTAGCAAGAAGCAAAATCACATGGCATGTGAGAGAGAAAAGGAGGAAAAGGTAGCAAACAATGATGAAAAAGATTTGAGAGCGGAGACTTGAGAACTTTATGGGATATTTCCATATATTCTACTTCTCTGATAATTAACAGTGAACGAACAAGAAAAATTAAGAAAGAACACACAAAAAGTAGAGGATCCTATATATCCAAGATCCAAACAGAAAATGAGGGTGCTAATTAAAGGAACTCAGCAATCAATTTTAATATACCATCTAATCCTCTTTAACATGAAGGGAGCATTTTCAATTAGTTTTGGCAAAGTGATAATGTTGAAATATCGGAAGTAAACAAAACAAAAAAAAAAACAGAGAGCATGAAAGAAAACGCCGAAGGATGAGAGAAGAGGGAGTGTACCTCCATTGAGCCAGAGAAGAAGAGGCAAAGACTCTTTAGAATGTTGAGCCTCGGCAAAGTAATAATAGAGTGCTCGTCCAGTAGATTTATCAACGGTAACATAGCCTCCATACTGCGAGAATTCTACTTTTGGCTGTCCCGGCAAGCTCTCTATTCTATCCTTCTCTTTTAATCCCTCTTGAGCATGAAACCTGGATGTATCTACATGTTGAATTGCTTGAAAAAGACTATTGTCAACGCTAAGATTTCCCTTCGAGTACTTGGCCTTGTAGAGATGGCCAAGTGCTTCGCTTTGCCTCTTGCCAGCCGCTTCGCTTCGAACTACAGAACAAGAAACAACGAGAAGGACAACCAGGAGAAAGCATGCGTTACTTTCCATGGTGTTTCTTTTCGTTACTTCCAAAACATGCACTAAAAAAAATTAAGAAGATTGCCTTAATCCACCTGCTCTGTAGCTGTAGAGTGATGGGGGACTTTTATACTTGCAAAGAGCTCGCCACAAAGCCAATAATGCCCCCAGATCAGAATATGAAGTCTATATAATTGTTGCCCCCCTGATTAATTTTCCAAATTTAATGCATATGAGATTTACACCATTTTTTTAACAATAATTAAAGGGAAGTGGTCCAGTCATGGTGCATGGGAGATTAATTTATGATATATTTTTCTTTTTTTACCCTGGCCACACCAATCATGTCGTGCCATGTGAGTTGCACTTGTTTGGCCAGTTAGTGAACATGCGTGTCTGTGATTTATCATTTGTGTTCCTTGCCGATATGCGACATAAGTGATTGGATACAATAATCTACAGCAGAGCAGCCAGCGTTTTTTTTAAGTATATTGTGTCAAATTACGTGCCCCGAACTAAATAAAAATAGTAGGAAAAAAAATTTTGAGAAGTCGTAACTCAACTTGATAAACTACGTGGAAGCCGATATTAATAGAAAGAAAAAGAATTGTAAGAAAGAAATCTTCTTTGCTAATTTCCACGTGTAATGTTGTTTTTCAACTTATGAATACTTTTATTCACAACATTGTCGATAATCACGGAGAACAAGACAAAAGGAGAAGAGAGAAATTGATATTTAAATATATCAGAAATAGAAATAATATCATGAGGTAGGTTTAGAAAACAGTGTTGGTGGATCCGAGTGTGGATTTTTCTCTCATTTCATTTCTTGTAGGAATCAGCTGTAATAATTATCAGTTTCGTAGTAACTATTAATGTAAACCAGTTCCGTAAAACTGACGAGGAAAATAAATGCTTTGGTTGTTAGCCTGTAGCGATCACTGTGCATGTAAGAACAAGACTTTTCGTTGTCTTTATACTAATTCTTGACAAAACTCTTCTTCGAGATTCGATGAAGTTCTTCATACTATCTCGTGTTATTTGGCAACTGGCACAAAAAGAAGAAGTCCTTTTCAATTTCCATAGACGGGCTAAATGATGCAGCCATGATTGTAGAATTGAAGCTTTTGAGTGTTCAAGTGAGCATGTGACATAACTGGCCTGGTGGGGATTTTCCCCCATATATAGATTATATGAATTACTTGGCAGATTTTGTTATGCATCATCAAATAGAATCAAAGAATATCTTTGATTCTCAACCTAAAAGCTTATCCCAGGATATGATTTATATTATTCTCTAACACACCCCCTCAAGTGAAAGCCCTTTGAGCTTGAAACTTGCAGATGCCCACTTGGTCATCAAGACTTTGATACCATGTCAAAGAACCATATGTTAGAGAATAATATAAATCATATCCTGGGACCTCACCTAAAAGCTCAAATAGGTGTATATACAAGAACATGTCCGACAGTGCAAGACCACAATAATGACTTAAAATCATAAAAAAAAATATAATTATTAAACTCTGTTTGATAATTTTATATAATGTTATTTTTTGTATAGCTTTCGTATCTATTATTAAATATTTTGGTATTTAATTTTAAACAAAATCTGACCTAGATAAAAATCCAAGTACTCATTGGATCATCAAGTTAATTCGAATGAAATATTTTTTTTATTAAAAATCATTGTTTCATTCTTTTTCTTTTAACAAATTCTTTAATATTGACTTGATAAAAGTTTGGACTAGATTAATTTACCGGACCGATATCTTTTTTTGATTTAGATTAAAATATAACTCGGGTAATCATGAACTTTTTGAATGAATTTATTATGCCAGATTTAATGGTAGCTACTTTCTCGTCGGTTCAAGGGACCAGTACATATACTACTACTGATTTGATAATCGGAAAATTGCTCCACCAATCCCAATATATATTATTATTATCTTAATTTGTCATGTTGTTATAATTTGAAACGTTTTTTTTTTTCATAATTAGAAGGAACAGCCAGTGAGATCAGTCGGATTGTAGCTCAAATAGCATCACCACCTCCTTCCTGCGAAAGTTCCTCGCCGAGCCTCTCTTAACTGCAACGAAAAATGAAGAAGAGAGAAGAACTAGTTACATTAACATTTGATGATCAATTTTTTCATAATTATAATGAGTCGAACTTTGTTTTTCTTTGCCAATGAATTCAATTTTCTTAGTTTTATAACTAAAATAATAATTTTAATACCCTTTTTTTTTAATTTGTTTTTCACATTAAGCAATTTGTTAGTATACATAGTTTAATTAACTTTTCCTTTTCTAGAAAAAAAACTAATTATTAGTAGTTATATTCATCCAGTCTTTAATTAAGAAAGAGACTGAAAAATAATAGATAATTTATAAAAAAGTGTTTAATCCCATTTTTTATTTTATATTCATTTATGCATCGCATAAAACCTTATTAAATAATATAAAATAAGTTTATTAAATCACCCAAGGCCACCGATTAGAATCTACAATAATAAATGAATTGGATTAATTTTTCTTATAAAAAATTTTTGGTTGTCATCTTATATTATCTTTGACTCTTTTAGACAAAATATTCATATTTGTTTTTGTAATCTCTTCTTCCAGACGCTGCTAATACTAACAACAACAAAAAAATCAATAATTAAATTTTGTTAATTCTTCGGGGTTTTTTCAAGAGTTCTTAACTATATTACTAAAGTGATCAAAATAAAATATTAAGAGATGTTTAAGAATATGATTTATATTATATTTTTACTTTTTATAATTGCTACTAATATTAAATAAATAATAAAAACATTCATAGAATTTATATCCATACCTATAATTTTTTTTATTTGTATCCTAAACATGATTAAAATAATAAAATATTAAATTAAAATCATTTTACAAGAGACCCTTGGTTATAGTTGACTTATACTTTTCTTTTTTTAATTGAAACAACTGTTCATGTGCATTGTAAGACAGAATAAAGCAATTATACCCGCCCTCTAAAATATTCACCTCCATTTACTAAAATAATGGGCATGGAGAGAAGAGTAATAGTTTGTTCCGGCGATTTTTTTTTTTTTTGTCACATCATTTTTTATTTTTTCTTTCTCGTCACATCAATCTTTTTTATTTTTTTTATTAAATCTTGAATTTTATTTTTTATCACTGAACCTTTATAAAAAAAAATAATCTTTTATTTAAATTAATTAATTTATATATAAAAAATATTTTGAAATATTCACTAAACAACCACTATTTTAATTAATTAAGGATTGCATAGAAAAACATATTTTAAGACATGACCGTTATTTAAAATAATAATTATATATAAAAATAATATTTTAAAATACAGTTGTGTTTAAACTTTAAACTGTAATATTTTTCATATACTTTTAATCTCATAACTTTTTGCCGAACTATGCTATTTTTTAAAAAATCCTTACAATATGCGAATAATATATTATCGAACTGCCCTTGACGGTCCGGAGGCGAGGTAAGCCGAAAGCAGCAGGGAGTGGTTTTACCTTTACATCAATGGATAACAGTGCAATTATTAGGCAAAGGCCCATCATTTTATCTGTTGGAAAAAAAAATATGAGCATGATGTGGGGTCCACTGAAGTCAACGTAATATTCCTTGTTTTGCTGCAACTGCCTGGAAAAGTGATGTAGAAGCCTCCGAAAGAAGCAGCAGGAAGACAGGTGATGTCCGAGAAGGGTCCCCTCCCGAGCCCAACTAGCTAGGAGCCATTAGGCACATGACCACCATGAAAAGTTAACCGAAGGCATAGAGAGAATAGAACAGATTGTGTAGTCAGAACTCCGAAGTGAGGGGTGCTGGCTAAAAGGACGATGACAAGGCCGTTGGGGCGGCCATTCCCGTCGGTTGCGTTTCGAATGTGGTTTTGGTTCGAGAACACACCAAATTTTGCTGCAGTGATTTAACTGTTCAGAATTGAGATGTTTTTTTGCGCTTTGCAAACCAATAATCAAAAGTGGGGCATGGGATGAGATTAAAAGAATTCATAGAGGACCATACAAAAAAATGGATTCTTTAAAGAAAAATTTGATCGGTAAACTAAAAGTTTTAATAAAATAATATCATTTAAAAAAAATTAAGTGAAATAACATATTTTTTATCTTGTTGCGCCTTTAAAATCCATATTTACTAAAAATTGTTATTTCTAAATATAACAAGATGGTTGTTGCAAACAACTTAAAGTATAGCCTCATTGTTAATTTTTTATCTCAATCAGTCAACTAATTGATCTAGTTGTATGAACCGATCGATCATTTCATAAAAAAATATATATTTTTATGAAAATTTTATTTCAAATATGTTTTATGAGTTTAAATATACATATTTTTCCGACTTGTAAATTAAAAAACAAACTCTAATTAAAATCTTAAAAAATTATTGTTCACATAATAATTATTTTTTGTTTTTCAGTATCAATTAACCAATTTATTCAGAATTTAATTAATATTACGGTTTAAAATCATAATACTTAAAAGTGTGTTATTTCACTAACACTTTTTATTGTTGTGTTACTTTGCCATTTTGTTTTAATTTAGCAGTAAATTAAAATATTAATGAATAATTACCGTTTAAAAAAACACTAACAAAATAGCCCAATCTTAGCCGGTCGTGATTCAAAAAAACATGGATTTCATGGATGTCGCTATCGGGATATCCAACAAAATTAAACCCCAATCTCCATTCTTCTTCCCAGCATAAAATTTTTTTTTTACTAAATATCATATTTTTTCAATCATAATTTCTTGATATGAACTGTTTTGAAATTCTGACAAGTATGAATTGTAATATTACTCTAAAATGCATTGCAGCCGTGACAAAAATTTAAATCCTTTTGTGCTAATAACCTGAAATAGCCTTTCTATATCGCCTTTGGTCCTCAAAGAAGCCACATTATCCAACCAAGTTCTGCAAAGAAGCCTTCCCCCAATAATTGTCAGTGTTGCCTGTCATCTTTTTGGAAGTTTTCCAAAGGCATCAACTCTTGTTTTTTAGCACTTTTCATTCTTTAATGGTACCGGTTTGATTCCGAGCACCACTCTCCGTCTGTTCATGCACTTCCAAGAAAGAGAAAAATGGAATGTTAATTAGACCTTCTTTCCTCTGTCTGGCTCGAGGAATATGACCTCTCTGGAAATCGTGGCGAGAGACTCGGGGACAGACCGCCTAGAAGCCCATCAGACTTTCGAGTTTGTGAGGCCTTCCATATCATATCAGCCCAATCCCACTTCCCACTTTCTCTAATGGATATTTTGAGTTCGCAAAACAGGTCAGGCCCTGGGAGAGACATGGGCTTAGAGACCATGGGCTGTTATTGAAGAGAAGAAAAGGAGATGGTAATTAACACCCTTGCACAAAAAGGAAACATTATTTGTTTTTTAATAGAAAAAAAAAAACATGATTAATAAAGAGATAACGTGATTAATTATAAAAATATCAAGGCTTAAAAATTTATTGCTAGCTTGTGTTAAAAAAAGGGAACAAAACTGAAATATTTAAATGAAAATCAAATGAGGAGTCCAGATTGATGTGTAATTATCTCGAGCTTCATCACTCATTGTTCTTCCATTTCAGTTGGAGGGAGGAATCGGATCCTGGGTTCCTATCTTTGGTGAGACAGTACAATATTCTGTAGCGAAATTAAAGTGCTAATTACTTGTAAACTTGGTTTTCTTTAGTATATTAGATGAGTTTCTAGTCTACTCCGTGTTACAAAAACTTTTGATGCAAGTATGTGTGTGTGTACTCGAAATAGGAACGTGCTTGATTCTCGTTGAAGATTATGATTTGTGTTTTAAAAATGTTTTTTAAAAAATATTAATTTTTATTTTATTTCTTTGCTTTAATTTTTTTAAAATAAGAACTTCTTTAAAAAGCTTTCGTTATCACTATTCCTCGCTCGTGTAGCTTTCATCAAGTTGCAAGATTAAAGGTATCTTTGCCAATAGAATTAATCGCTTCATCTGTCAAAAGCTTATCAGCTCAACAATCCGAAGAAGAAACCCACACGAAAATGTATAGTACTTTAATGCAGCTTACTTTTTTGTGGGGTGATAGGAACAGACACAATATTTCTATTGATCATTTCATCGTCACTTTGATGAGAAATATTTGATAAATTTGGTTGGAGAAGTTCATCATCCTTCTAATATCCAACAGTAAACATTAGTTTTATTACATCGATCACTTGAACTTAATTGGGGGGGAAGGATTATTTGATATTGTATGGAACTTGGATTCTCGTTGATAAACGCATTAAGAAGGCCGAGTGTAAATAAGAACATGCCCCAATTATAAAGCTAGGATGATCTGATCTGATTCCAGTCAGCGTGTCTTCAAGCACACTTTTTGCAAGCAATCCACGACCTTTTTATATTGATTAACTATTTGTGGCAGATGTTATTCAGGGGGGGGGGGGGGGGGGTGAAGCTCCTCTTTCCTTCGTTTTCCTTCTTCGTCTTGCTTGTCACTGAAGGCAGGCACAAGTGGGCCTCCGAAGCATGTTGTTGACTGGTGGTTGGGACTTTACTATTCCAAGAATTTCAAAACATAACGTGTTTGAGTGCAGCGGAAGAAGCAGATGCAATACGATAGGATAAGCACATTTGACCGCCACCTTTTTTCCATGTTTATTATTAACATTCCAAGGGTCGCATGAATTGCTGGTTTTGCCCACCTTTTGTGCTGCTGTTTCGGCTTAAGCCAAGTCAGATATCAACTTGTCGAACCACTACTTATAGGCCATTTAATATTGCATTCATTATAGACACATTGACCAAAACCAAACTTTCAAAGATACCTTTGTGTTCCTACCAGAAAGAAAAGCGCCCTACTTTGTATTGAGTTTCAAATGGTACTCTTGGTGGAAAGGATTAGCAAGCTATACTCCAAGATGGAGAATCATCATCAGCACCAGCAACCAGAAGCCTTATCTGCTTCTTTACAGGCTTTTAGATCCGATGTTTCAAATTGCGTACACCAATTGTGCTTGGATTTGAAGCCCGGGTCACAAACCCTGTCCTTCTCATGGGTTCTACAATGTTTTCAGCTTATACCCTCCATCAATAAAGCTTTTGCAAAGCTGGTTGTGGATATAGACTACCATATGAGCAAATGGAAGTCTCAGTCTGTTGAAGAATATCTCAAGTATAGCTTGAGCTTGCTGGATCTTCTTAACTCTATTAGCTCTTCTCTGTCTCATTTAGAAAGAGTTCGGCTTTCTTTGGCTCATTCTTTGAGCCTCGTGAAGAGTTCACCTTCTTCGGCAATTGAGCATATCAAGGCAATCAAGTTCAACAGTTCAATCAAGAATTTCAAAGGCCAAGACAACATTGACGATGAGAAAGATAGACCTTGCTCTGGTGAGGAATGGATCATTGATCAAGCTTTGATTGAATTAAAGAGTGTAGGATTCTGGGTATGTTATGTTCTGTTGGCTGGTCTGTCCGGTGATGCTAAGGCATACTTGGAGATGAGAAAATCGACTACTGGGATGTTCTCTAACTCTTCAGTGATCAAACTGGACATGAGTATTTCTGAAGCAGTAATGGATAAAGGGATTGTGTTAAAGGAGGTTAAAGAGCTGAAAGAAGCAGCGGATTGTATTGCAGCGGCCACAGCTAATGAAAAGGAAAGTTATCGAGCTGAGGAGATGCAGAGAAGATTGAAAGCATTCGAGCAGCTGCTGGATGGTTTGGACAAGGAAGTAAACTCTCTCTTCTCCAAAATATTGGCTGGAAGAAATGAATTGCTTGATGGCATTCGACATACGAAACAATAGTCATGTTGATCCTCTGTATATAGGTTGTATTATTTGATTGTATTATTTTCTGATTGTAGCTATAGAATCATTTGTAAGTGGCAGAACGCCTTTTTACGTTGTTATGAACTATGAATTATTAAATACTTGTGAAAATTGTCTCCATGATCTCATCCACACATTCGATATTTTTCCAGTAAGAGCAGATGCGATGCAGGTTTCTACATCTATTAACAGGCTGGAAAATAACGAAGAGAGGGGTGTAGCGTAGCAGGTTAGAGGCGTTCCCACCCAGGTGGCTCGCCCAGGCTCAAGTCATCACTGCAATGCTTGGTAACAATAAGATATCAAGGCATTTTTTAGTCTCACAACAAGTTCAAATGATTGGATGAAGAAGTGTAAACCTTCGTCTCATCTACTATATGGAAAAGCTAAGTTCATCATTTTAGTCATTGCAAGAAACTAGGCACTACATGCCATTTCAAATTTAGGCAAACCAACTACAGTTCTTTTCTTTCTGCCTCACTGGAAAGTTCAGTCTTTCTCCTATAAAAGCAATATCCGCAACCCACTATTTTCATGATTTTCTTTTGATTGGCCAAACTGATGTCTCAAGAGAAACTTTAGTCAACTGCGGCATATTCTTTTCAGTTTTGTTGGCTATATTAACATTACAGGAGAACGGCAAGAAGGATAAATTTACAGCAGGCTCGGTCGACTATCTGAATCAGTGGAATGGCTTTCTCCTTCTAGTGCTTTCCTCTTGCGATTGGTGTCAGTTGGCAGCCTGGGAAACGTAGAGCGTATATGAGAATGAGAACCAGTAACATAGTAGCTATACGCAACAATAGTTTGATCAGGCTACCCTTTCAAATCATTTGTGAAAGAGAGAATGAGACTGAATCCGTGTAAATAAAAGAGAGATTGAATCCACTGCTACCAGAAGGAAGGTATGAAAAGAAAGTTAAGTCCATATCTATATACAAAATCACCTAAACGAAAAGGAAACAACAGGCAGCCGCATGCAGCCAGTCAGATAGAGGATAGAGGGTGAATAATGCAAGAAAAACAGCATACCCTAAATGCAAAGTTGTGTCTGAATCGACTTTCTCAATGGAGCAAATATAGTGGGCTACAGGAGGGTTTGTGGCGCCATTGTCTATGGGAGGATTCTTCCTTTCTGTCGCATAGTATTCAAGATAAGTTGGGACTGGATGATCAGTTGATGGAAAGAAACCTCGAAGCTCCTCAATCTTCAAAATGTAAAGAATAAACAGTACATTCCATTATATATATCAGACTTTTCAAAGAAAAGAAAGAAACTAATATTTGTATCGGAAAACAATCCTTGCCTGTCTGCGCAAAGTTTCATTCTCCAGCATGGCCCGCTGTTCCTGGAAACCAAAAACTAAATGAAGTACTCTGAAAAAGAGTATCAGTTTTCATAACAGGATGGATCATAACCTTAGTCCAAAAAATCTATGACAATATATAACAAAAATTAATTTTCAGCAAGTATTTTTTTTCCCTTCTGAAAATGATTGCAAAATTCAGAAGGACAGGAGAGTATCATAATGTACATTGTCTAAGAAAAAAAGGATTTAGGTCAAAGGAAAACATGCTTCATTAAGAGCTCTAATTACCTGTACTCTTGATTGCTCTAATTGTTCCATCAGTAAGTGCTCCTGCAAAGGTAAAACTTGTGGTAATTTACCACAACAACCAAAAATCTCCCAATTTTGCTTTCATAACGAAACTTGGATAAGCAAAAGAAGAAAAATACAGCAGAACCTTTTTCTCTTTCACGAATAACAACCCTTCATTTAACTGATTTTCTAGTTGTTGCAATTCTTTTAAGCTCAATCCAGTCAGGTCCATTCCCGAAAGTCGCCTATAAGTTCAGAATCAGAGACAGACAATAAGATCTTGCATAATTCCAAAAGCTACATTTAACACAATCAAATAATTTAGTGCAGACATACAACTGTTTCACTTGTAGCTTTGCAATTTCTTCTTTTAGAACATCGACCTCTTTCAAATCTGGTTTCTGAAGAAGAATGTACAGTAGAAAAAATTAACCAAAACAAGCTGCTCCACCTGATAACGAATCTCATCCAAAAAGCAGAGTTTATACGTGCGCAAACCACAAAACAAGCACATTGAATGATATTCTGCGAGTGCTAAGGGGTGAAAAGGGAGAAAGCAAGTGCAAAGTCTCATTAATTTTCTCCAGCGTTTCCAATTTGAGATATTTTTGTCTTAGTGTTTTGTTTTAACTCTACTATTGGAAAGCATTTCTCCTTAAATTTCCATAGTACATCTTTTATTTGCGTGGTGGGTTGGGGGGGACGATGATCCTGCTAGCAATGCTCTAGGTTCCTCCTTTTGTATGATCCCTAAATCCAGAGGTAAATGAAGCCGATGGATAATTTTACTTCATATCCGAATCAACAATCTCGCCTGAGGCTATTTATCAAACATTGTGGGGATCCCAAAATGTAGAAGTCAAAACAGAGGGAACAAGTTAGTATTTGTTTCTCTTACACTGTTCGTTTTAACCTGGCGGGCATAGATAGTTTGCATACAATTTCACAACAAAGCTTATTCAGGAAAAAAGTCATCAAACATCATAAATTTGGTAGGGATGCCTAAGAATCTTTCAATCTTTAAGGCATTGCATAACATGGAGCTTGTTATCAAAACTAACCAAGAAAAATTTTAATGCCTACGAAAGGAATTGCTTGTATTCACATCTAATTCTCCTCTCCAAAATAAATTCTCTAAAAATTGAATTTGATAAGCCCATGCTAGCATAGAAAAGGAAGAGACAAGGTATCAGAAGAACGAAAAATAAGAGGAAACAAAAATAACACCACCTTTTTTTAAGTAGGCATGCCACCAGCATGCACAAACACACAAGAACATAAGGTACTAGTGAAAACATGAATCGAAGACTACCTCAGCCTTGTATTCTATTTTAGGCTGCTCTGGGGAATCTAAGAACTTGTTATATCTCGAAAGTGTTCTCTTCATGCTGCCAAAAAAGACCAATAAGAGAAATTTAGTACTTTCCGTCACCTACATGTTCTAGGTATTGTCGTTGTTTTAGCTGAGAATGCTTTAGATAAAAGCAAACTGACGAACACTTGAAAGAACTCAAGGAACATAGATTTTTCCCTAGACAAATAAACAAATGAAACACAATAAAACAGAGTGATAAAACATTTTGAGAAGAGGTTGAAAAGGAAAGTGGAAGGAAACATTCGAAACATCCATGACTAAAGAAGCAGAACATAAGGTTGAAACCTGTCAGTATTCAATAGATTAAATGTCCTTCATTTCCTGAAAGTACGAGAGCAAAATCATAGAGATCAAGAATTTCCATGCAGAAGCCACAACTCCACAAAGTTAAATAATACAGGCGAGAGTTTAACTTGCTTCGTTACTTTATTTTCCAGGATTACACCACGGGGAGATATTTTTTAGGATCTACTGATGTACTAAATAATAAATTCACGGGCACAATAATGTGCTGCTCATCAAAACATCTTTAGAAAACAGAGCACCCAAAAACGGATCCATTAAAGTGAAGAAAAAACCCAAAACGTCAATCCTTTTGCATACATTGCAAAAAATCCCCATTTTGTAAATCGACTTAATTAAATCTGAAAAAAAAATTATAGGAAAAGGTATCTCTATCAACCTACGACAACAAATGCACGTGAATCAATGTAAGCTAAAACCCTGCAAAAATCTTTCTCAGAAAACCTCAGAGAAAACCATTCCAGCAGACAGCAGATATGATCCAAAGTCGCATGCAAAAAAATGCTAAAAACATGATTCCACTATTTAACCACTTAATTAAAAGAAATTGTGACAGTAATTTAAAAAGCAATCATGTTAATGTTAATTTATGAAGTTCACAAAATAAAAACTAAACTAAAAGCTCATCAATACGAAATAAATATATATATATATATATACACACACACTATTTTTTTATTAAAAAACCTGCAAAAAAAAGTAAAATAGCTAAAATGGACTCCAAAATCACAACATAAATCAACGAAGTTATGCTATCACCAGGTAACACATCCAATCACCTAAAAATACTCATAAATACCAAAAATTTACCAAAAAGAACTTATTTTTACTCAATGAGCAATATTTTGGGGGGAAGAAAACAGAGATTATACATGCATACCCAGAACTGGAAAACTCAAAAAGCTTGCCAGTGTTTGAGAAAACAATTACAGCAACCTCAGCATCACAGAGAATGGCAAGCTCTTGAGCCTTTTTAAGCAACCCGGCTCTTCTTTTTGAAAACGTGACTTGCCTGCTATTTGTATTCTCAATCTTCTTAATTTCAATCTTTCCTCTTCCCATTATAATTTTCTCTTGAAAACACAAAGACCCAATTGATCAAAAACCCCAAAGAAACCAAAAAACCTGAGTCTTTGAAATCAAGAACCGATGTCGATGGTCAGGTTTTAAAAGAAAAGCAAAGGACTTTCTTTCTTAATTTCTCTAGATAAAAAGAAAGGGGCTTTATTTTGGGTTGCTAAATATAGAAAAGAGAAGAGAAAGAGGGTCGAGAGAGAGAGAGATAGCGCGTTTTTATTGACACAAATGGCCTGAGAGGGAGAGGGGGGGCTACAAACGGCGAGTTTGCATGGCTCTGTACTCCTCCTATCTAGAGAGAGTGTTGCTGCATGATTCCTTTGCCACATTTGGAAGTGGTTAGGTGCTGATAGACTTTGTGGGACCTACAAGTTTTGTCCTCTGGGCAATTCCTTTGTATAGCCTCCTCGTTAGGGAGGTTTCAATTTTATTTTTTATTTTTTTTGCTGTATTTAGTAATTTTAGCAGTAGTATTGCTAATTGTGTTCTTTTGTATGTATTTTATTCCTTGTATAGAGGTCTAGTTTTTTTTTTATACTGTATTTTAAGCTTTTATTTAGCTATTAAAATCTTGTTTCTAGTTACTAACGCATCTTACTGTTCACGCTATTGTTTTTGCAAATGGGTTGGGTATATAATTCTTAGATTTAGATAGTGATTTTTACTATAATAATAATTTTAAAAAAAAATAATAATATATTATTATTATAATGGTCTCTCGTCAACTTTATAGGATCCACATGTTTTGTCCTTCGGGCAATTCCTTGTATAGAGATCTAATTTAGTAATTTTATTCATTGTATTGAGATCTAATTTTTTTTATATAGTGTATTTTAAGCTTTTATTTTTGAAAAATAGCATGATTTGGTCAAGGTTTTTGAAAAAATAAGATAGGTTGAAAAAATATTTAAAAAATAACACAAATTAAATAAAATCGTGTTTTAGAATATCATTTTTATACATAGGTGTTATTTGAAATGGTGGTCACATCTCAGAATATATTTTTCTACACAAGCGTTACTTGAAATAGTGATTGTTTTATGAATGTTTTTCTTTTGCAAATTAACTAACCCCAACAAAAATCAATCAAATATTTTATGAAGATTCAATGACCAAAAGATAGGATTGAAAATGTAGTGGCCAAAAAAGAAAAGAAAGATAAGATGGCATGGCAGAAATGGGGGAAGGAAAAAAAGAAAAGAATGAATGGGTTACCTGGGACACACTGAGACTTTATTTTCGACACATCTAATATCGTTAAAAAAATCTCGACGAAACAATTATAACTACACTTTGAAAAAACATGAGAGGAGGTTAAAATTAACCCCGAATAAAACCTCTAACAAATTACAACCATGTTTGATGGTCTTTTAAGGTGTGTTTAGAATCTTCTAGTCAAGATTTTCATAATAATAATAGGTGTGTAGAAAATAAAACCTTAGTATGTTTCTGGTGTCTTAATTTTTATTAGTCATTGTATCTTGTATTTTATTTTCAATCATTGAATATTCATCAAAATTTGAATTGGTTTTTTATACATATTAATTGAATTGGGAGAGCATGGTTTTTGGATATAATGATTGTATTTAAACTATATAATTTTTTTAATATATATTATTTTTCCAAAACTTTTACTAAACTATTTTAGAATTCTAAAATACCATTTTATTTAGCTATAAAACACTGTTTCTAGTTACTAGCGCATCTTCCAAATCTACAGAGTTTGCACTGTTCAAGGCTATTCTATATTTAGTGCCCTAGTTCATTACCGCCATTTATTACAGATAATATACCATAAATAGCAGCGTCGTGTAGCCTTTTTGCATCTCTTTGCTATTTTCCAAGGGGCAAAAAAAAAGAAGAAAAAAGAGATAGAGGGAAGAGAACCCTTTTATGCCAATTTATCTACTCTTTCTTTTTATATTCATTGTTTACCAAATTTAAGGGGAGGATAGTAAATTGCTTTCGCTGTTTGCAGGGTTTAATGCTTCTTGTGTCTGTACTGCACTTAATGCAGCGATTTATTTATTCTTGCTGGATTTGGTAAAAGCACTGCCAAAGATAGTGAAGGCTACTCGTGAAGGCACGGTGTTCCGGGCTGCCATTTTGGCTGTAGTGGAGAAGACGACCTGGGAGTTCTTTCAATACTGTAACTGATGCTTGCTGTAAATGTGGTTTCTGGTCCTCGTTGGATTTAAATTAATTTCCAGATTTAGTGTTTTTGGCTACTTTAGAGCAAAAGGTGTAACTGCTGTATCTGTTCTTCCCATGACTCTATCTTGGAGACGAAGCCGTTTCTACAGTCGGGTCAAGAGTTTCGTAAAAAATAAAATATGCAGGTCATGTTAATTTTATTTTTCAGAAATATTTGAAGTGTAAAACCAAAATTCATTGCATGCTTTTAATAAAATAAATCTATAGTCAAATGTAAATTAACATATATGATCTTATTATGCCGTGTCAAGATGTTTATTTGATTAGATGGTAATATATTTTTTAACCAAAATAATAATTTATATACTGTACTAAAAATAAAATTTCAGTCATTTAAAATGAGAAGAAAAAATTGTATTTCTCCGATCTAAACTTGGTTTTCTTATTAATTTATATATGATTGTGTTAAAGAAAAACATGTATTACTGTTTTCTAAATACAAACTTATCATGATCTTAAGAGTAAAATTAATAAAATAAAGTCTTAGTATTTTATATATGATTAAAGATAGAAAAAATGATAAATGTGATAAAACAATACAAAAGATTTATTAAAAAATAATAAATAAATAAATATTAATTTAATTTAATATTCATGTTGTTTTTAATATCAAATACATAATAATTGAAAAAATATATTAATTTATTATAAAAACCTATAATATTATTTGAAAACCATAAAAAAAATTTAAAAAATAATTAAAATATAGAGCCTGACAGTAGGCCCAACAACATAGGGCCAAACAAGGCGGGCATAGCACATCATGCCTGTGAAATCTCTAAAACATTGGTGGCTTGGATTTCTTCATGGAGAAAAAATGACTATCTGACCATTTCTTCCATCAAGAAATTAGAAATGACCCAGCGAAAGAATGATCGTATCTACATCAAAAGTTTGGTGCCTAGTACTTGAAAGCAATTTCTTTCTATCCTCTTCAACAATAAACTCAGGATTCTTAAACTGTAAACGTATCTACAAGCCTGTATTAGAAGTTCTTACCCAACAATGCCAGCATTTTGGTTACTTTTCAGAGCAGGTCAGATGACACCAACAGGAGTCAGTCAAGGTAAACAGAATAATGATCGGGGAAACAGTGGATGCAGCTCCTCCTATGAAACAAGTTTTACAGTGAAATTCATGTAAAAAAAAAAGAACTAGAAATCTGAATCCACTCCTATAAATGATACAGGAAGCGCCTATTTCACAGGCTTTTCTCCAAAGGGTTCAGATATCGTTCGCTCCTATTATTCATTTGCACAACCAGCACAACCAGAGGCTAATTTTAAACGTCAAGGGAAGCAACAACAGAATCTCTATCTAGTAACAAAACTGAAAGGGCAACAATAACTAGTCCTTATGGCACAAGCAACAACAATCATACATCAAGAACATTACTGCTTGAATGTATTAGTCTTATAAAGCATCAGCAATCAATGGGTAGGAGGATATATCACTCACTTCTGTCGTTTCATCCATCTTTTTACACACATATATAAAGTGAGAATCCGGATCTTCCAAAACAAAATCTGCTGGAAGTACGCCCGTGTCAGAAATAGGAACAGGTTCCAAATGCGAGTTTGATGAGCTACCGCCTGGTTTTTCAAAACCTGGTCTGGCTGAAAAGGTATGGGAAAAGGGTAAGAACAAATTCTAGCTCCTTATATTGAAGTTGAAACTTGCTATTGAGAAGCTCACAATAGTATCATAAACTCAATGAAAAATCAGGATTCAGAAGTCAGATGCATCCTATACTAAAAATGACAAGACTGAAAAGAGATATGCATCAATCATAGATAAAACATGATCATAAATAGAAAATGCTAACACATTCCTCGTGCACATATGGCACTTGAATGGGGATCACAAGTGTCATTGCAGTATGGATTTTACACTATGATGCATTGCTTCAAAAAGATTAAACATTTTAAGTTATAAAATAGAAAAAAGCCCAAACAAGAAGGAAAATGCTTCTTCCATTTCAAAAGACAGTTCCTATTCACTTCGTTCATTACACCATGGAACGCAATGAACAGGCACCTACACTTGCATACTGGTTGATTTTCCTGTTAGCATCACAGGAATAATACAGGTTAAGAAACCACAAATGGTTAGACCAACCGAAAATTTATATTATCAGTTTGGAGGAGATCGCAAGGCATAGCTGGCTGCAATTGAGCCTTGAGCTGACTTGCTCTCAGTTTTAGTGCTCCATACGCAGCTAATATCATTGGTAACATCAGAAAGAATGCTACCACTTGCATATGCCTTGCATGAAACTTCCATTGTTCCTTCAGGAAAGTAAATAGAGGAGTCAATCTGTAATTCCCCAATTACAAAGTTTATCATATCCATTGCAAGTCAACTTTAAATTTCTTTAATAACCATTATCTAATACTATTTAAGAACAATTTGAAGTATTGCATGCAGCATGGAACAATCTATTCCCCAGAGACAAGAAAAACTGATGCTTTATTTCACAGAACAGGCACATTCTATATGTAACAGAATCTTTTGTGCATGAGAAGGCGGCAGTGCCTGATCCCCTTTCGAAGTTCCTCGAGATACAGTATACATCAATACAATGAGTACCCAGACTTTAACCATATTGTTCACATAAGCTACTGAAATAGCAATTTATGACTCCAAACCAATCACAAGGACAGCTAGATATATAAAATGCCTAGCTCCACTGCTGTGAACAGCTGAGTTGATATAGTCAAAAGCTATGAGGTATCAAACTTTAAAGCTAATAATCAATCTAACTGGTAGTTATGACAATGAAGACTGAAAACAAAGACTCTTAGAATATGACTTGTCCTATATCCCTTTTTCTATACTTCTTTAACGATTTTGATCTTATTTATTGTTTATTTCTGCAACAACTTCTTAATGCTCGGAATCGTTTTACCTGCTATGTATTTCACTTAAGCACTTCAAAAGGATAGTTTTTAACCAATACTTTTAATTATAACAATCATACAAGGAGAGTTTGAATTGCATAATGAATAAATGATGTGTGTTGAGTTTGGAAAGAGAAATTGTAGAAACATGTACATGGATCATAACAACTGTGAACTTTAAATCAAGCCTGAATTAGCAAGTTGAATATAACAATTTCTGACCCAAAGTTAATGAATTCAACATACAAAAACTATGAGGACAGAGAAAATATTCTGTAAAGCTCAAGGTGAAAAGCCAAGAACACTTACGTATTATGTACAATATGATTTTCCAATTGTAAATGGACTGGGTCAAATGAGGCATCCTTACTTTGGGATCACCATAGGTTATCTGTATATGAGAAATTAAAAAAAAAATCATTTTTTAGAATTTCCAAAAGCATAAGGTGAAAAATGAGAAGAATATAGCTTTCTATTAAGGTATATGGTTACCAACATATAAATCCCTCCAGGTTTAAGAAGCCTACAAGAACAGAAGGGGAAAAGAAGTTAGTGGAGATTATTGCAATTACAAAGTGCACATACACACAAAAACACACAACACATTTAAGAAGCCTACAAGAACTAAAGGAAAACAAAAGTTAGTGGAGATTATTGCAATTATCACGTGCAAGTACACACGTAAACATACAACAGCATCATATTTCTAAGGAGAATAAAGTATATATTGTTAACACCAAACAAAATGAGCAATAAAACTTATAAAGTTTATGCATAGTACAACCTGCTTACTTCCCCCAGCATTCTGACACTGCTAATAGGAGCATCACTGCCACACTACACGGATAGTTGTACAAAAAATCAACATAAGGAAAGAATGGTCCTAAAAGCCTCAGGACTAAGAAAAGAATTTATAAGAGCATGTGGATGCGCATCATACCATCAACGAATCGAGAGTCCCTGGATTGAGGATTGGTAGGCCATGAGTAAAGGAGGATGAATTTGAACAGCAAGAACAAAGTCAACATACAAACCACTAAGTTAATAAAAAACCCATCAACATTAAAAAGAAGATCTAAAGGAAGAGAGAGGAATATACCCTTGTCCACAACAGCATCAAAAGATTTGTCTGGGAAGAAGCTCATATCTCTAGCATCCATTTCCATGTCTATCATACATAAATCATAAAGGAAGCTCACACGGAAGTAGAGGTATCTAGTTAAGAAATGGCAAAGTTTAATTACACAACGGAAGTTAAAGCAGTTATTTTAAAAGGATACAATTGAGCTGATGGACATGCTCGTATTTTCTTCTCATAATGTCAATGGCCACTGACGAAATATCAATGTTCGTTATGTTTTCGTATCCATCCTCAACCATGTCCTCTGACATACCTACAGTGCAAAACCAATGGCATCAGATGAATAATCGAATACATAAATATGCATACAGAAACACACACATGCACGTGAGCGTCTCTAGATGCACAAGAACAGTAACACCGCGTTTTCTCTGCAGAGTTCAGGAGCTCATTTGATAAGAGATGTCCATGCAATAAAGTTTGTCCAATTTTACAGTTGGCAGAAACATTACAGGTGAACATCATCATCAAGATTAGGGTTACATCCAGTTTACCAAACAATCTGTAAAAAACAATTTTGCACCAAAATTCGCTGTTTGGGACTCATATTTACATTGCAATGATTTACAACAATTTCACTCAAAAATTGAAAATAAAGTCTGATTAATTAAATGCAATATCAGACCTTACTAGTTGGACAGGCTTAACAGCACATACAAACTTTAACGAATACTTCTTTTATTTCTCACATTTCCATCACCTACCAGAATAGCATTCCAGTTCAGCCCACCAAAAGTTCTAATTCAAAAACAAACATTGAGCCGATTCAAAACAAGAAATCAGTGCCCAAGTCCGATAATTTCAGTACAAAGAACAAAAACGGGAATTAATTCGAAGACTGTGGGAATTAGTAGTTGTAGTAGCAGTAGTGATGATGATAATGATAATAGTAATAACAATAATGAGGGAGAGGGAGGGAGTGAGATTTGAGAGGGGGTAATTACGGGCATTGCCACAGCCAACCATGAGGACACGAGAGGAAGTAGGGATATAACGACGAACAAAGGGCCGAAGAGAAGAGTAATGCTGGTACCAATCGAAGCTCTCAGCTTCCTGGACGTATCGCGCGTCCCAGTACAAGGCGTCTCCATAGTTGTAAGTGTTGCAACTAGACACGTCCCTGTACATCTTCTTCGCTTTGCTATTTCTGTTTGGACTAGGAGAAGCAAACAGTTGTTATGGTTGGGTTGGTGTTGAGTTGGCGGCGGTGTTGGTGGTGGCGGCGGCTAGTTGGTGGTTTGGGCTTTTGGGGGGGTTCGGTTGTGAGATGTGTGGGCTAACGCTACTTCTTTTTGTTGCGAGGGACTTTCAAACTACGAAATAAAAGTACGTTAAGGTTATGACTTATGACCTCCCAGGGTTGGCCCCTTTAACCGATTTTCAAGAATTTTCTCTATTGATATAAAACTAGTATATTGGCTCCCGATTCGAGTTACTATTATTTTAAAAAAATATATAAAAACTACTAAAAATATTTTAAGTATTTTGAATCAGATAGTTATGTTAAGCTCAAGGCGTTTCGGTCTGGCATGACTACTTGATATAAAACTCTTGGGTCTAGCAACCATGTCAGATCCAAGCAAACAACAAATAATTAGAGGTTAATTGTGCACTTTAGTTATCAGATAAGAGAAAAAAAAAACACAAACAATTGATTACCAACGGTAATCCAATTATGATATGTTTACACACGTTGCACCATGTGAAAGATGGTACAATTGTGCATCTGTTTATACGGTGGATGACCTAGTTTGACCACCAGGAAGCATCCACACACCTCCTTAATTGTGCGAACGTCGTCCACTCGCTGGGACGTGTGGAACACACGCCAACAACTTTTCGATTAAAAATAAAAAATACAACGTGAAAATATTAAAATGTCCCTCCTGGTCCTCTTGATTACACAACATACACATGTAATTTCATTGTCATAATCCACGGTAATTTGTGTCTAGAGCTACAGTAAAATCTTCACGCCATTTAGTTTTCTTTATAATATAACTACATAATTATCTTGATATTTTTAATGTTTATTTAGTAGAAAAAAATTAATATAGGAATTGATCTGATGTTACTCAATTATTTTGGCAGGTTCAAAGACAAATTGAGTAACTGATAAAAATATTATTTGACTCAAAATAAAGATTCAAGATAAGATTTTTTTTAATAAACATTGAGGTGACAACATATTAGATCAATTTGGGTCAACTTGAGTTAACCTTTCAATCTACATACCAAGTCATAAGATCATAATAACCTCGTAGAAAGAAAATCAAAACAAATTAAGAAACTCAATTTTCAATAAACTCAACATTAAAGATGAAACTGGAATAAAAATCAATTAAAAAAAGACCTAAAAAATAACTCAAGTCAACTCGGGTTAACTTACCAAACTCATGAATCGGATCATGAAATCAAAATAATCCAATAGAAAACAAATCAAAATAAACTATAAAACTCAATTCTCAGTCAACCCTGTATTGAAATGTGAAATTAAAAAAAATTGATTAAAAAGAACAAAAAAAAAACAACTTGAATCACTAGGATTAACCCATTATACTTGTGAGTTGAGTCATGAAATAGAGATAACCTCATAAAAAGTAGACCAGAATAACACAATAAAGTCTAATTCCCTGTTAACCCAATGTTAAAAAAAATCTAGGAGAAACAAAAGTCAAATAAGAAAAAAGAAAAAAAAACTTGAATCAACCAAGTTAACCCATTAATTTAACCCATATGGTTTGGGTCACAAATCTGAGCTAAACTCGTAAAAATTAAATTGAAAAAAAAATAGCATGATCCCCAATAAATCTAATGTTGAATAATGAATTTGAAATTAAAAAAAATATAGATTAGAAAAAAATAAAAAAAAATATTTATTCAAGTGGATAATGTTATGCGATTAAGGATATAGCAAAACCCTCGCCTCCTCTAGTTTTTTGTTAATCTTTCTTTAACTTTTCTTGTTATAGTTAATAAGTTTTGTTTACCCTGTTTTACCGGTATATGCTACGTTGTGCTCAAAATGTAATTTTTTTGAACTTGAAAAAAAAATATCAAAGTCATAGTAAACTATTTGATTTTATTAAACTTTGATTTTATAAATCAACCTTAAAACTTCTTAACTTGACTTTTTTTTTAACCTGATTTAAAAACTAACTCTAATGAAAATTGCTTTTACATGACCTAGTCAACTTGGTAATTTCACAAGCAACCCGGATAATAGGTGAAATGTGTGGTTTGACGTAAGAAAAAAATTTAAGATGACATATTTTTTAAAAAACTTTTAAACGGTAATATATTAAATCGACCCGGACCCGTGGCTTAACCCATCAAACTTGTGGCCTTAATTATGGGCTTCATTGGGTTTAACAACTTTTTAAAACTATTTTTTACTTAGTAATATGATATTAAAAATAGACACTCTTAAAACTAAACATCAATTAAATACAAAGATGTTTATTTGAGATTGTGACAACTTTAAAGAAAGCTAACAAGAACAAATTGTAAAGATCAATTCAAAATCAATCAAGTGTCAAATGATAAAATTTAAAAAAACAAAAACAAAAAAGGATTCAATCAAATGAAATAAATGGAAGATGAAATTTGAAAAAAAAAAGAAAAAGGAAAGGAAAAGGGGGTTGACCCAGCAAGTTAACCTTGAAACTTTTCTGGCCGACTTCTTGTTTAGCTTGAGTTTAATATTAATCCGTTTGAGAGTAGTCCTGATA
Source organism: Populus nigra (assembly GCF_951802175.1). Classification (NCBI taxonomy): domain Eukaryota; kingdom Viridiplantae; phylum Streptophyta; class Magnoliopsida; order Malpighiales; family Salicaceae; genus Populus; species Populus nigra. The sequence goes on along the minus strand of NC_084870.1, from coordinate 6,651,551 downwards.
TGCCCAAGTCGACTTGAAATGTCTAAAGACAATCCAAATGAATGTTAAAAAGTGTGGTTTAACTTTTAAAAATAAATTAGGATGACGTATTATTTTTAATATTGAGACGACGATGACATATTAGATCGACCCGAGTTTCACTGCTTAATCTGCCAACCTTATAGTCTGAATCATGGACTCCATCAAATTTAACAATTTTTTACTTAATGATATGATAGCAAAAATATATATGATAACCTCATAAAATTAAAATTAAAACAAATTATGAAGACTATAGTTTTGAAACCCAACCCGAGTCATGAATTTTGACCGAGTCACCCAGTCATCTCGGGTTGACCTTTGATATTTTTTTATTAAAATAAAACGACGTTATTTTTGTTAAGAAAAATTAAATAATCAAGGGGTTGCTTTAAGGTTTTTGACCGGATCAACTGCGTCACTAAGTTAACCCAATTTTTTTTATAGGGACACCAAAGTTCTTGTCTTCTATTTTTTTTCAAACTCAGTCCCTGGTTTCGACTACTGTCAGGTAAGGTCATATTTTAAAGTTATGATAAAAATTAATTTAAAATAAGAAAATATTAAAGGTTTAAAATTAGGAAAAAAGCCAAAATGAATTTAATCAGAAATTTTTTTAAAAAAAAAACCAGCTCTTTCATCGCGCTGTGGTTTTGCCCAAGTTCTTAAGACGGGAGATGATTGTGGAATTAACAATTAATGGATGGAGCAAGACAAAGACCACATAAAAGCAAAATGCACCATGATTTCTTTCTGAAACCCAAAATTCTCACACCAAACAAAAGCATGTGTTCATGAATATTTTTCTATTTATTGCGACTAATCTCGTGAAAATCCAAGAAGCAACTACGAGATGCGAAATCAGTAGCGGCAGGCTCGCAGAGCTAAGCCTTCTAAATTGTGCTTACTTTGCTGCATTTAAGATTGCCAAAAGAGATATAGAATTAGCCGCCACCGCTTCACACGGCACAAATGTGTCAACCATCCAAGGCTACAGCGTTAAAAAATCACACACTTCAACAACCACGCGTCATCGGTATCCCATACGTGTCCACTGCCCTAGTTTGTGGGAACCTTAAAAAAACCCCACCTTCAGACGCCATGCACACCACTAGCAGTGCTAGCACCTCAGAAAAGTATAGAAACGAAGAGGGCCGGCCGGTGTTAAACTGTTAATTAAACTGTTAATTAATGGAAAAGAAAGAAGAGACTAATAATGACAAGGAAGAGAGGGACAATGAGGGGAAAGCGGAGGACCGAATTCCTCAAATGGCGTTGAATCACGTCTCGAGGCTCTGTAGAGACGTGAAAGAGTCCATTGATTTCTACTCCAAGGTTCTTGGGCTGGTCTTGATTGAGAGGCCGCCAGCTTTTGAATTTGATGGAGCATGGCTGTTCAATTATGGCGTTGGGGTTCACTTGATCCAGGCCAAGGATGAAGACAGTTTGCCTAGAACAGATCGTGGCTTGGATCCCAGGGATAACCATATCTCTTTTCAGGTAATTGATTCGATTCTCTGGCTATCAGATAACCATATGTATTCTTTCACGCATATATTCAAGATTTTTTCTATATGTACTTTTGTCAGTTTTAGATAAAAATATGCCTTGAACTACTTTAAAAAATTGTTTTTAATATATAAAAAATACAAATTTAATTCTAAGAAAGTTAGCAAAATTTTAAAAATCAAGAAAGTAGACAAATTTTTAAAAATCAGAAAAAAAAAATCTAGGAACATGAAAATTTCATTTTTTTTTGCAGAAAGGTATACGGAATATAAAAAATAAATGAGAGTATAAAATTCTTAAAGGGAGGAGAATACATTCAATATACAAGGATAGATAGATGGATATAATTGATCCTTTTTTTTTTTAATGAGAATCAAGACTTAAAATTTTGTTACTTTTAAAAGGTATATATAGGTATATGAGACGAGATGTGAACACTAAATGGAATAAAAGGATGGAAATCATATAGAAAATTTTAAAAACGAATATCTAGTAGTGGAGTCAGGATTTTTTAAATAAAAAAAATTATTAATAAATATTTGATATTATGAATTATATAAATATGCATTATATAGAAAAATTAATTTGAAATATATATACTAACTCATATCAAACAAAATTAATTTAAAAACACTTTCAAAATGAAAAAATTAACTTGAGTTAATTAGTTTTTTTCATGATTTGGTGTTTTTGATTTTTTTGGTTTAATCAATTTTTTATTTTTTTTACCTCTAAAATTAATAATAGCTAACTTGAGTTAATTTCTAACCAACAAAAATAAAATTTAAAATCTGCTAGATTTTATTAATATTTTAATATAAAAAAATTTTAAAAAAAATTAAAGGGGCAATTATGACCTGCGGGGCTCCACCACTGAGAACATATATATTTGGAATGGAAGAAAGATGTAAATAATTCCTATATTTATGTAGATGGATAGACGCTCGTCGATATTTGCTGAACAAAATTCCTTAAAAATCCTCAAGATCTCATTTAGTGCTGCTGATGCCTTTTTTCTTTCCTATTTTCCGGTGAGGCATCAGGCCCTGAAAACAACTGGGGGCTAGTTTTAACACAAGGCTAGCTGATCAATGAGTGCCGAAGCAATGAATGTTGGATGAACTTGCAGATGAATTATTATTTATTTATTTTGTGTGTGTGTGTGTGTGTGTATCTTACGGTCAAGAATCCATTTATGTTGCAGTGTGAAGACATGGAAGCACTGGAGCAGAGATTGAAGCAGTTCAACGTGAAGTACACGAAGAGGACAATAGACGATGATAAAAACGGAACAAAGATTGAGCAGCTTTTTTTCTGTGATCCAGATGGGTACATGATCGAGATGTGTAACTGTGAGAATCTTAAGCTTGTTCCAGCGGGCTCATTAGGCAATATAAAGCTACCATGCGATCGGCATAATCCTCCTGTTGATTTGGAGAACGGGCGTCATGCAAAATAAGACTTCTGGTTTTCGTTTTTTTATGAATAACACGCATCAAAAAAGTAGTTTCTTTAATTTCTATTGTGTTAATCATATATATGTGTGTGTGTGTGTGGATCTGCTCATGTTTCATGTCAATTGTCTGGATTAATTAAGAGAAGAGACGAAGCTGAATATGAAGAAATGATTCGAATGAATATATATATATATATATATTTCTTAATCAATGGTTGTTGCTTGATGCAGAAAAAAAAAATAGAATTCCATGTATTTTGTTGTGATAAAAGTGAAAGATGATGCACTAGCATTAATCGTGCATTTTAAAATATATTGATATATTAATATTAATTTAATATTTTTTTAAAAAAATATTTTAAAAAAACAAATTATTATGCAAAAACAAACACTCATGTAAAATCTCATTGTTTTTTTTTATGATTACTTGTTTTATCACCTACTCTGCATCACGAGTATAATTTCAAATTAATTTTAAATGTAATAAAAAAATGTTAATATTATTAATGTGTTTTGAAATGTCATGATTTTTTTAATTTAAAAACGCAAATATATGTTGTTTGTTGAAACATGTTGCTCATATTGTAGAGTAGAATTTCAATTTAATTTTTAATGTAGCATAATAATATGTTAATATTACATATGTTTTATTGTATCATGATTTTCTATAACTAGGAAACACAAATATATTGTTTACACTATATAAAATAAATTAAAAAATATATGAATCTCTAAACTATAAAATAGTTATTAATGATAATAAAATACTTAAATGGAATGCCACTCTTTATTCTAAAAGCAAAAGCAAATATATAACCTTAAATCCTCGTTTTAATTTATGCATTTTTTTATTTTTTTATCTTATATGTTGTTTTTTTCTTACCCAAAAAAATAACTCTCGTTTTTATAAATACACTATGCAAGTAAATCATATTTATATCAAGTATAAAAAAATAAAAAGGAAAATTAGAATAATCACTTTGAAATATTTAAAAATAACTACTATTTTAGAATAAATACAAAAAGTTTAAAGATTAGAAAGAGAGTATCAATTGAAATTTAAATAAAAAATGAATGAAAAGTGGAAAAAAAACCATAACAATATGAAGGTTATTATATGGAGTTTTTTTAGAAAAATAATATAATAAAAAAAGAATTGAAGTGCTAATGGGCTAACTTCACCATCCTCCCTAGCGAAAAAAAATTCATATATATTTGGGCTTGAAAACTTAAACCCATTTCCAGTTTCTCTCTCTCTCTCTCTCTCTCTCTAAGAATCAAGAACATGTCATCCACTTTTGTATTTTTTTAAGGCGGGCAACGGTTTAACCATCGTGGCAAGAGACATGCCATTTCTTGTAGTTAATGGGAGATCAGGGTCAATTTTTTTTTATTCTGAAAACCTAATTTATAGTTTATTTTTACCTAAGACATGATAAAACACTTAACAATCCCAATATACCCAAAAAATCACTCTAAAAAACAAAAAATAAATTGAGTCAAAATAAACCAAATGAAACTTGATCTTATTTATTTGCTATGTTTAGAGAGAGAAAGCATCTTCATTAAACTTTTCTTGGAAAAAAAAACTCATCAACACACATATTTTTTTTTTTGCCTATGATATGGCTAAAAAATAATATTTTTTTCCTCACCTTTTCTGTGTTGGGATTCTTTCTATTTTAATCTTGTCTTTAAACTATAATTTAAAATTTTATGTTGTGGAATTAGATCATAAAAAAAATAATAAAAAAACAAAACAAAAATCAAGGATAAGATTAAAAAATAAAAAGAAGAAGAAGAGAGGGGGTGATGCTTGATGTTTATATGAACATAAACAATGAAACAACATAAAGAATCTTAAATCTTCCACGGCATGTAGTGATGCTTTCAAGCAAAACATATTGTTTTACTTTTGGAAATAAAAATTGATACTTATAAAAGGACGTTTAAAAGTATACTAGTTTTAACTATAGAGAACATGAGAAGTGATGTTTTTTGAAATACAAACTTATTTGTTTTGTTTAAAAGACAAAAACAACATTAAAGAGCTTTAAATCACAAAAATATCAACACCGCATGTTTTACCTTAATATATAGTTTCCATATTATATTAATTATGATGTTTTCTGTAACATCATATATAGTTTCCATATTATATTAATTATGATGTTTTTTGTAACAACAAAAAATTATGATGTTTTGTTTTTTTAAATCACAAAAATACAATGAACTTGAAAGTATTTATATATTTTCAAATAATTTATTTATTTTTTCAATGAAAATCTCCAAGCTATGTCATTAAAAAAAATTATATTTTGAACAATATCATAATATATTATCAAAGAATTAAATGATTTTAGATATATCATGGCATATACTAACGAAGTGTTGATCTAGTGGTTAAAACATCGTTATATTCTTATAAAGGTGAGAACACAAGCTTGATTTATAGGAATTGCACTTGTTAGGAGGGGCAACCACGAATCTCAAACGAGACTAGTCTTACTTTTTAAAAAGAATACGAAGATACACGGGTAATTAAAAAAAACATAACATGGCATATAATTTCATCACTAAACAATTTAATATATTTATTTTTATAAAATAGTACAACACAACACAACACTCGCATTAAAACACTACTTGACACAACAATTTAAATAGATACAATGGCTCTCATATACGGTATGTTTGTAATTACAGTTAATTTTAATTTTTTATATTTTTAAATTGTTTCAATACATAAATAATAAAAATATTTTTTTAAAAAAATAAATAAAAAATATTTTAATATATTTATAAATAAAAAATATTTTAAAAGACAATCTTTATAATACTATACTACGGTTAGCACTTTCTTAATATCAATTTCATGGGCCCTTTCCATCAAGCAAAACAAAGAGAGGGCGAGATACTACTGACACATGTCATAAAGCAATTGGTTAATAACATAAGAGAGTTTTACCGTCACAAAATAGACGTTATAGACAGAAAAAACCCTCATCCCTTGCACTTTCTCCCAAGATTGTCAATTCCGTTTCGGTAGGTGTTTCGTTTTTTCAATTGGAACGGAATGTTTCAGTTTCGGAGTGTTTCGGCGTGCCGTTTCGGGGTTGTACTGTTCATATATATATATATATATATATATATATATATATATATATATTCAACAAACATAATTCAAATTCAAGATAAATTAATTATAAATTATGCAATACAAACACAATGCCAAACAAATATAATTTCAAAATTTAAAATATTTCTAAATAGTCAAGATTAAATAGATCTTTAACTTAAAGTAATTCAACTTAAACAAAATATCAAAATATTATGAAAGTAAAATGTTTTAACACAAATATTTTAAATATAAAGTTAGGTCAATGTTATTAAGGCTAATGAAATCTAAAGCATCCCTTGTTTTGCTCAAATTCCTACAAAATATAAACATGAAAAAAACAACATGAATATAAACCATATATATTAGTGATAAATCTAATTTTAAAAAATTAATATCATTGTTAATGAAAATAGTAATAATAATTTTCAATGTTATTATTAATATCATTGTTATAGAAAATAGTAATAAAAAGAGCTTTTTATAATTGGGTGGTTTAATTAATTAAATTGAATAAGGTTCAATTTGATTCAATGGCTTTTCAAGAGCGGAACGGAACATGTGGAATGGAACAGGAACGTTTCGGGCGGAATTTAGCCGAA